>NW_028270141.1:137910240-138061468 GCF_037043375.1 Chiloscyllium plagiosum
TAGCTGAACAACCTGTGGGTTTGGTCAGAAGCCATCAGATCTCTGAAATGGGAAGGAACTGGCTTTCCACACACCCCCCTTCCCGAAATACCTCAAGTCTGAACAAAGCCAGTTTATTTCCCTCAGCAGTTGCTGTATGCTGTGTGAGTCCCTGACTTGTTGGTTAAGACGAAGTGCCAACCAGTCACCCAATGCCTCCTGCAAGCAAGAGAAAATATGTGGGGAAGGTTAATTTTGACTCAGCCTATCTTTATCTCATGGTTTCAAGAGGCTGTTAACCCATGGTCAGCTGACTGAAGCCATTTTAAGTCAGCGTGTTTCCTTTTTATAAACTGTTTTAGTCTTTGAAGATTCCAGATATTGATGGAAAAGTGACATTTTGTAAAAGCTTTTGTTTTTAAAAAGAAAAAGGACTTCCATTCATTAGGATGAAGTTTAGAATTTTACAGTATTGGAGGCCATTCCTCCCACTGTGCCTCTGCCAGCTCCTTGAAATAGTTGTCCAATTTGAGCAAAGACAGACTTGCTGCATTTCTTGACAAATTTTAACTTTTCAAGTACACATCAATTCTCATAGAGCTACATTCAATTATAACTTCTATCACTCTTAATGCATTCCAGACCACAAATCACTGTTTAAAAAACTGCCATTTGTTCTTTCAACAGTGTTAACTGGTTAAGTGTTGTTTGACAGGCTTTCTCCATAGTCACCTGAATTACAAAATATAGCTATATTTGTAATTCTTAACAATTTACAAAACATCTTGAAACCTGTCCAAAATGCGATGATAGATCATTAAAGTTAAAAATCACACAACACCAGCTTATAGTTAAAGTTCACTCAAGAATGTAACTTTTAAGAAATGTTTTGCGACTTACATATGAAAAAGAAGTGGAACTAACATGGTCATTCGAACAGATGAGAGACTTATGTAAACTTTTGCTATAAATTCTGTGTCTTACAATTGTGTACTCCACAACCACCTGATGAAGGAGCAGACTCCAAAAGCTAGTTCTTCCAATTAACCTGTTGGACTCTAACCTGGTATTGTGATTTTTAACTTTGTACACCCCAGTCCAACACCAGCACCTCCAAATTAAAAGACCATTAAAGCCTTACCTGATTGCCTGTGGTGAAGTTTCAAACTGAATGTTTCTGTTATACTGAGCATCCGAGACATAAGCTGCAGCCAGTTGAAGTTGCTGTTAAATTGTAATATATTAAACAGGAAAGAATGTGATTCCAAATATGATTTACCAGCAAGTAATCTTGGTAGTGCCTTGTTCTTATCTGGATTTCATAAATTACAACAATGGCTACTTGGCTACTATAGTCTTATTGGTTATAAGACCATTTAAACCAGACCACAATCATAAAATGTGCTAAATTAATGCAACTTTTTCTTCATGTTCTTTAAATGAAGCTCTAAAATGGACAGTAAACACGTACATCTCTTTTCACATGGCAACAGTTTTATCAAATGTCACGTGAACGTAGAGGATTCAGAGTGTTTCAATCACAAGTCCAGTTTTACCTCTGCAAGAAACACACACACACGAAAGTGACAGCTTTCCTTCTCATCCTACAGAAGAGTATCTCCATCAGTTGTTCTAACAATGATCCTCCCTTCATCATAAGATCAGAAGTGGGGATGTTCACTCATGATTGCACCATCTTCAGCACCATTCAAGATTCCTCAGATACTGAAGTAGTCCATATCCAAATGCAGCAAGACCTGGACAACATCCAGGCTTAGGCTGACAAGGGGCAACTAACATTTGCAAGATACAAATGCCAGGCAATGACCATCTCCAATAGAAGGCAATCTTATTAGCGCCTCAGACATTCAAATGGTGTTATCATTATCATCACTGTATCCCCAACTATCAATATCATTGGGGTTACCATGAACCAGAAACTCACGTGGACTCACCATATAAATGCAGTGGCTACAACAGTAAGTCAGAGGCTAAGAATACTGCAGCAAATAACTCCCTGCTTCCCTCCCTAACATCTACAATGCACAAGCCGGGGTGTGACGGAATGCTCCCCACTTGCCTGGACAGGTTCAGCGCCAGCCACACAAGAAGCTGACACCAGGACAAAGCAGTCAACTTGATTGGCACCACCATCTACAAACTCCCACTCTCTCCAACACCAATGGTCAGTAACAGCAAACTGTACCATCTCATAAGATGCAGACAGAAATTCACCAAAGATTCTTAGATAGCACCTTCCAATCCCATGACCACTGCCATCTAGAAGGATAAGGACTGCAAATATATAGGAACACCACTACCTGTGAGCTCCCCTCCAAGCCAATCACCATCCTGACTTGGAATATATTGCCATTCAAAATCCTGAATTCCTAATGACATTGTCAGTCAATTTACACACGTAATGAATTGCAGCAGTTAAAGAAAGGAGTTCACCACCACTCTCTCAAGGACAACTAGCAACAGGAAATAAATGCTGGCCAGCCAGCAATGCTCTCTCCTTATGAATGAATATATATTAAAAAGATGAAAGTTGGCTACTTCAGCAATAGAAGAACAAGAACAAAAGGCTGAACTCTATCCAACTGTTTCCCTGTATGCATGTACATACTAGGACATATCTCCAAGGGTTTCACATCTTGAGAAGGGACTCAAACCCACACCTACTTGCTCAGAGGTCAGGACCACCTTACGACAAGAGCCCATGCATACACCCAAGGAGTGACAGGGAGCCCTGACCAATGATCAAACATGGCTCACATTGCAGTTCAGATGGAAATAAACAGTTGTAATGCAAACCATGAACCTGGGACTCCTCCAATGTGCAGAGTACAATGCTTCTCAAGAGAAAACTTTGCTCTGCAAACATTGGTTTAGTTAAGCTAAGCCTGAATCTGACCAATCATTTTGCTGTCTCCACTTTTCTACCTTAAGGTTATCCAAGTCTCAGATATATCCTTTATTGAAGCCAAATTCTGCCTGCAGTCTTCTATCTGAAGCAGCGCTCAAGCTCAAAGGTTTCCAGCATTCTTTTTAAAAATTGAGAAAGAGTGTTAATTAACTGCCAGACTGACCTTTGCTAAGTATGTTTATTGGCACTTACAAGGTTCCCATGCTTCCCAAAAGCTGTGCGATAAAAATCAGACAAACCGTTCAACTATCTAGTGTAAGACTGTTTTTTTTCTTGTGGACCCAAACAGGAGACTGGATAATGTTTTAAATCAAGAACTATTCTGAACTTATGCTGTTATTTTGTTCGAGCAGTGGGGGAAAACACTGGAGACTCACTGGCACTGCAGGTGTGTGTTCCAGACAACTTTGCCTAGAGACAGGCTGTTGATTGGTCTTTCAACCATAATGGTCAGGAGTCATCAGCTTGACAATAACTCTCTGACTGGGCAGGTGGAAGGCCTGGGTGTGGATAAAACAGCTGCAGAAAGACTCCAGACTCTTAAAAATCTCTCAGCACAGAACAAACAAAGAATTGGAAGATGGATAACTATTCTTACTCACCATTTACTTATAAGCTGCAGCCTCTAACAAGTGACTGATAGACTGAACAATTCGAGTACCCTGTGTGCAGAGTAAGAAACTGAAAGGACTCGGAAAGATCAGAAATCAGAAGAACTTGGAAAAAGCAAAAAGACATCTCAGTGAACCCTGTAGATTGGTGCTATTGAACTATGGTTCTCTAACCTTTTCTCCACCCGTAACATTTGCTTTTGTTTGTCTATCTGCGTGTGTGTGTAGAGGTTTGCTAAGGGGTAAAACAAGTCAAGAGTTAAGTTGATTATTCAGATTTTGTTTGCCTGTGGCTCGAATTGTAATAAATAGTACCTTCATATTAAGTTCAGAAACCTGAACATTATGTTAACCTGAGTCAATCAGACAGGAAAATTGGGGATTTGATTAATTTTTACATTTCAGTCGTAGAGATGTACAGCGCGGTCCAACCCGTCCATACCAATCAGATATCCCAACTTAAATCTCGTCCTATCTGCCTGCACCAGGCCCATATCCCTCCAAACCCTTCCTATTCATGTACCCATCCAAATGCCTCTTAAAATGTTGCAATTGTACCAGCCTCCACCACTTCCTCTGGCAACTCATTCCATACATGTACCACCCTCTGCGTGAAAAAGTTGCCCCTTAGGTCTCTTTTATATCTTTCCCCTCTCACCCTCTAGTTCTGGACTCCCCGACCTCAGGGAAAAGACTTTGTCTATTTATCCTATCCATACCCCTCATGATTTTATAAACCTCCAAAACGAAGTGCTGGATGTCTTGAAATGGTTAAAGGTGGATGAATCCCCAGAACCTGATCAGGTGTACCCAAGAACTCTGTGGGAGGCTAGAGAAGTGATTACTGGGCCTCATGCGGAGATATTTGTATCATCGATAGTCACAGGTGAGGTGCCGGAAGACTGGACGTTGGCAAACGTGGTGCCACTGTTTAAGAAGGGCAGTAAAGACAAGCCAGGGAACTATAGACCGGTGAGCCTGACCTCAGTGGTGGGCAAACTGTTGGAGCGAATCCTGAGGGACAGGATGTACATGTATTTTGAATGTCAAGGACCGATTCGGGATAGTCAACATGGCTTTGTGCGTGGGAAATCATGTCTCACAAACTTGATTGAGTTTTTTGAAGAAGTAACAAAGAAGATTGATGAGGGCAGAGCAGTAGATGTGATGTATATGGACTTCAGTAAGGCGTTCGACAAGGTTCCCCAAGGGAGACTGATTAGTAAGGTTAGATCTCACGGAATACAGGGAGAACTAGCCATTTGGATACAGAACTAGCTCAAAGGTAGAAGACAGAAGGTGATGGTGCTGGGCCCTCTACTTTTTGTAATTTACATAAGTGATTTGGATGCAAGCATAAGAGGTACAGTTAGTAAGTTTGCAGTTGACACCAAAATTGGAGGTGTAGTGGACAGCAAAGAGGGTTACCTCAGATTACAACAGGATCTGGACCAGATGGGCCAATGGGCTGAGAAGTGGCAGATGGAGTTTAATTCAGATAAATGCGAGGTGCTGCATTTTGGGAAAGCAAATCTGAGCAGGACTTATACACTTAATGGTAAGGTCCTAGGGAGTGTTGCTGAACAAAGAGACCTTGGAGTGCTCCTTGAAAGTAGAGTTGCAGGTAGATAGGATAGTGAAGGCGGTGTTTGGTATGCTTTCCTTTATTGGTCAGAGTATTGAGTATGCGAGTTGGGAGGTCATGTTGCGGCTGTACAGGACATTGGTTAGGCCATTTTGGAATATTGCGTGCAATTCTGGTCTCCTTCTTATCGGAAAGATGTTGTGAAACTTTAAAGGATTCAGAAAAGATTTACAAGGATGTTGCCAGGGTTGGAGGATCTGAGCTACAGGGAGAGGCTGAACAGTCTGGAGCTGTTTTCCCTGGAGCGTCAGAGGCTGAGGGGTGACCTTATAGAGGTTTACAAAATTATGAGGGGCATGGATAGGATAAATAGACAAAGTATTTTCCCTGGGATTGAGGAGTCCAGAACTAGAGGACAAAGATATAAAAGAGACCTAAGGGGCAACTTTTTCATGCAGAGGGCGGTCCATGTATGTAATGAGCTGCCAAAGGAAGTGGTGGAGGCTAGTACAATTGCAACATTTAAGAGGCATTTGGATGGGTATATGAATAGGAAGACTTGAGGGATATGATCCTGGTGCAGGCAGGTGGGACTAGATTGGGTTGGGATATCTGGTCGGCATGGACGGGTTGGACCGAAGGGTCTGTTTCCATACTGTACATCTCTATGACTCTAAGATCACCCCTCAGCCTCTGACGCTCCAGAGAAAACAGCCCCAGCCTGTTCAGCCTCTCCCTGTAGCTCAAATCCTCCAACCCTGGCAACATACTTGTAAATCTTTTCTGAACCCTTTCAAGTTTCTTCTGATAGGAAGGAGACCAGAATTGGAACTATGACATTATTGAGGTTGCGGAGACTTGGCTGAAAGAGGAACAGGACTGGCAGCTGATTGTCTCAGGATTTAGATGTTTCAGGTATGATGGAAGGGGATGTAAAAATGGGTGCACTACCAGTAATGGAGCATCTCTCAGCTGGACTGAGGGAGGATACGTCAGACGACTCATGCAGCAAGGCAATATGGGCAGAACTCAAGAATAGCAAAGGGGAACATCACATGCTGGGGGGGTATACTACAGGCCCCCCAACAACCAGCAGAAGACAGAGAGAATATGTAAACACATTTTGGAAAGATATAGGAACAGCAGGGCTGTTGTGGTGGATGATTTTAACTTCCCCTATATTGACTGGGACTCACTTCATGTGAGGGGCTTGGATTGGGCAAAATTTGTAAGGACCATTCAGGAGAAATTCTGACTCAGTATGTGAACAGTCTATCTAGGGAAGTGTTTATATGGACCTGCTTTTGGGAAATGAGCCTGGCCAAGTGAAGTTTCAGTGGGGTAGCATTTTGGGAGTAGTTACCATAATACTGTGGGTTTTAAGATACTCATGGATAGGGGCAACAGCAGTCCATGGGTGAAGGTGTTAAATTGAGGGAAGGCAAACTACAACAATATTAGGCAGGAACTGGAGAATGTTGGTTGGAGGTGCATTTTGAGGGTAAATCCACTTGGGAGTATTTCAAATGTCAGTTAATAAGAGTTCAGGAATGGCATACACCTGTGAGAATGAAAGACAGGTAATGGTAAATTACATGAACCTTGGGATGACCCCCAGGGATGTTATAACCTTGGTCAAAAAGAAAAAAAGGAAGGTCTAGGAGAATAGGAACTGAAGAAGCCCTTGAAATACATAAGTAGGAAATAACTTAAACAAGGAATTAGAAGGGCTAAAAAGGGGTCATGAAAAGTCATTAGCAAACATGATTAAGGAGATGTGAAGGCTTTTTATACATATAAGCAAGAAGGTAGTGTTTGTTTTCACTGGAACGCAGGAGGTTGAGGTGCGATTCAATAGAAGTTTAAAAGATTGCGAATAACATGGGTAGAGTGGAAAGTAAGAGACTTTTTGCCAGACTGGGGGTGTCAATTAATAGAGAATAGATTCAAAATGCAGGGAGGGAAGTTTAAAAGACATGTGTGAAGCAGGTTGTTCACACAAATGGTGGTGAATACCTGGAACATACTGCCAGAGGGGATGGTGGAAGCAGATACAATTGCAGCATTCAACATAACACCTGGCAAACATATGAATAGAAAAGGAATAGAGGGATATGGATCCTTTAAGTCACGGCAGTTTTAGTTATGGAAGGGCAAAATGTGACGGCACAGGCTTGGAATGCCGAAGAGCTTGTTCCTGTGCTGTACTGTTCTTTGTTCTCTGTACTAAATAGGACAATAGAACTCAAAAATCAATATTCCATGTGTTATATCATTGTGATCAGGGAGCTTGACTTCAGCAGCTATTGGTTTTCCAAATAAAATGGCAGCACAGTGGTATGTCACTGGATTGATAAGCAAGAGGCTAAAGCTCTGGTGACATACTCAAATTCCATGATATCTGGTGAAATCGGAATTCCATTGAGGCAATAAGACAGAGGAGCAGAAGGCAGTCAATGGGTCTACTTCACCTGATGATCCTCAACTCAACTTTCTTGCTTTTTTAATTCCCTTCATGAATAGAAATGTATCAATTTTAGTCTTGAATATATCCAACACAACTTCTGTTGCCCTCTGCATAAGAAAATTCCACAGATACTTTACCCTCCTCATCGGAGAATAAATTCCTCATCTGTCCGAAATTATGCCATCTGCTCATAGACACTTCCACAAAGAGATACCCGAGATACATATCTTATAGGTCTCAATAAGATCTCCCCACATTCTTCTAAACTCCAATGAGTACAAGTCCAACCTACTCAACATTTCCTCATAAAATATTTCCATACTCATGGCCAACCTAGTGAACCACCTCTGGATTGTCTCCAATATCATACTAACTCTCCTTCAATAACAGGACAAAAACCATTCATAGTATTGCTAGTCTGACATGCATAACTTTTGCAAAATCTCTGTTTTTAAGACTCAATTTATGGAGAGCAGAGAACAGAAAGCACAGTTAAAATGGAGTCCAGTGACCCCTTTGCTTCCTCTCTCTCTCCATTGATTCAGCCCGACCTGCTGAGTTTCTCCAGCAATCTCTACTTTTGCCACAGCAACATGGTTGACTCTCAAACACCCTCTGGGCATTTAAGGACAAACAATAAATGCCTGCCCAAGTTTTTGTTGTCCACATCCCATGAACAAATAAAAAAGAAATCTGCTCAGTTGGGAGTATAAAAGCTGTGCCCAGTGTGATTTTCCTGAGAAAGAGACCTAAGGGGCAACTTTTTCACACGGAGGGTGGTACGTGTGTGGAATCAGCTGCCAGAGGAAGTGGAGGAGGCTGGTACAATTGCAACATTTAAGAGGCATTTGGATGGGTATGTGAATAGGAAGGCTTTGGAGGGATTATGGGTTGGGTGCTGGCAGGTGGGACTAAATTGGGTTGGGATATCTGGTCGGCATGGACGGGTTGGACTGAAGGGTCTGTTTCCATGCTGTACATCTCTACCACTATGTATTTCTGCATAAGAACAGGTGGAGAATCTGCTTGTTCCCATGATGGTGACCACTTCCTGTTTATTTGACATAATGATTGTGTGATGGACAGGTCTAGACAGTGATACCTGGGAATGAATTGAAGGGCAATGCAGAAAGTTAACCCCTTGGTCAATGCAGATTATTTCGTTAGGAACAAATTACTACAGATGCTGGAATCTGTACTGAAAAAAAATAAAACTACTGGAAACCACAGCAGGTCTGGCAGCATCCATGGAGAGGAAGCTAACGTTTCCAGTCTGGAGGATTAGTTTTCAGACAATTTCTTTGCCGAGTACAGCAGGCAAGGACGGCCTTCCCGAACCCCAAAAGCACGAGAAAGCCATTCGGCCCCTCAAGCTTGTACTCTTTCCAAGATAGTGCCGCTGACAAATGTTACAGACAAAAAAACTGCGGATGCTGTAATGCAAACAGGAGGTTTGAAGAGCACAGCAAGCTAAGGAGCTTCTATACCTCCTGATGCTGCCTGGTTTGCTGCGTTCTTCCAGCCTCCTGTTTGTCTACTCCGCTGACAAATGTGCCCGTTAGTTGGTTGCAGGTTTGTGGTTTGGGGCTTGGGGGGGGGGGGGGGATAAGTAAGGATTTCTCACAAGGAATCCTGTCCGAGTTGGGTCTAGAGTGTGGTTCGGTTGGGGGGGGGGGGCAGATTCACTGGTCAATCACAAGACAATCCGCGAGAGGAAAACAAAACGTGACAGACGAAATAACAAAAACAAAACCTTTCGACAACTTTTCGTCTTCCAGAGCAAGCATTAAATTGAGGGAGTGATGGGTTTTAATTACAGACTGCCGTTCTGATTGGCTTAAAGGCATAACTTAAAGAGAAAAAAATAGTCGTCCGAATTTGCGAGAAAAAAATAAAGGCAGTTCTGCCTAATTCCATTGGGTTTGATCTGGATTTAATCATTTATCAGTGAAAACAGGTTTTCTTGAAACTACAATGTTTTCCCTCCTCTTCACCCCTCCCTCCAAAAGTTATGACTGCTCGTCAAAGAAAACCAAAATCTAAAGTGGAAAGAGGGAGCGATAGAAAAAAAATATAATGCGAGAAAATTGCAGATGAAGTTTTTTTTTGGTTGTACAGGAATGAATGGAGGAAGCACTCACTTCATCATCTACCGTCAGCTGGCTGGAATTTGACTGAAGTCTGTGAATTTTTTCGCTGACATTTTCCTCGGTTTTATCCCGGTCCTCGACAGCAGCCGGCATCTTTCTGTTCGGTATGTTCCCGCCGTCCAGACTAACCAAGTGTTGTCCCTCCCTCCTCAGCGACCACCGAGCCCTGAGAGAGAGGGAGGGAAGACTTTTTCGCTGACTTCAGTTTCCGTCCTCTCATCAATTTTTTTTAGGGGTGTAATGTTTTCCTCGTGTTTCCTCCTGTTTATTTTTCACGTGCGCTAACACCACGATTTGCTCTCACCATCAAAAAATGTTACATTAAATTTTCTTGTCAGCTGAAAGAAATTGAACTACGTTTAGTTCGGGGGAAAACAAAGTCGTCATGGGATAACGGGGGGTAAAAGCAACGGAAACGAAAAGTGCGAGCGCATTTTTTTTTTTACTTTACTCTCTTACCTCTCTCTCTCTCTGGGAGAATGAGCTGAGGAAAAAAATGTTGGATATGCAAAACGGAGCGAGTCAATGTTAAGAGGGAATCTTGCTGTTCGAGCACACACACAAGTTGTTCTTCTGCGTTCACGGTCACAAACCTTTGTCCTTCCGAGTTAGCGGAGGGCATTTTTATAAAATGTGTAAGACAACTCTAACGTCATGTCTCGAGTATATATTCGAAGTTAATTATTTATTAAAGTATACTTGCATCTATATTCCTGTTCAAGTTTACAAAATGATGCATTAAATGGACGTGGAATAGAATTTTCCTACTTCAGTTGAAATGCATGTACGTACGAATGCGTTCTTATCCAACTGCAACAATTGGAAAATCTTAAAATTACCATTGTGTGCTGTCCTTCAGGGACAAATCTAGCCCCAATTTGGGTTCTGCAAGGATCATTTTTTAATTTAAAAATATACTTTATTCATTGAAAAAACTTTGTATATACACAGCGTCACAAACCCAGTTCGCTTCTGTACAGTAGCATATCAAGCAAACAAACAAATATTGGAGTTTGACTCGAACCAAAGGCAATTTCTTACACGTACGAGATTAGATTTACATGCATGGAGGTGCTAGAAGGCTCAAGTAACTGATTAGACTTGAGGTCTGCCAGGATCACGTGACTACATCCAGCATGACAGCTTGCTCCAAATATGCAGAAAACAACTAGGAGTCACTACCCTTGACATTTAGAAACCAATTGTTGTAAAGAGCAGTAGCAGAAATTAGGAAAATCAGGGGAAGTCTATCTACCGGCTGTCATCATATGTAGGAAGATTATGCAGATGTTGGAACCTGGCCATCTCGACTGTGGAGCGTTGCTGCACGTTTCCTCAAGGCAGTGGCTGAAGACAAACCATTTTCAATTTTTCAATTACCTTATCCATATTAAAAATGCCAGAAGTGTATATATTTACTAATGATTGCAGACTTCAGTCGCATTCACAGCTCATTAGACAGGGTGGTGCCCAAGTATGCAAGAAATCTGAGGGGAGGAAATCTGCCATCTTACCTGGCCCAGCCTATATGTGACTTCAGACCCACAGCAATTGGCAATAAAGGCTAGCATAGCCAATGACACCCTCAATCCATGAATAAATAAATGTCTAGGCTGTGATCTCCCCCATGTTTTAGTAGAATTCCCAGACACGAAATTTCCAACTGAAGAGTCACTTGGACAAAGAACTGAAGGGTAATGTTGGAACCATGCTGAAGGAACAAATCACCATTTTAAAATAGAAGTTAAAATAAAAGTTAATCAACAATATTTAAGGAAGAAACCCTTTTAGCAAGTGTTGAACATATGCAGCATTTTTCTCAGCAGTGTAAAATAATAGGATACTTTAATGTTAACAACTCAGTTTCTGAAAGGAGTCTCATCCTCAATTCATTCATTAAATTGAAGATTCTTTTTTTAAAAATCATTCATCAGATCCTGGTTTCACTTGTATCGTCAGCATTTCTTTTTGTCACCTTCCAAACTCCATTCAGAGGGTGGTGGTGAACTGCCTTCCAGAATTCTTGTAATATATTTAAGCTGTTGTCCATTTGGTGAAGACAGTCCCATAAATTTGAATTGGAATTTGAATTTGAATTTGTGAACCCAAGGCATTAGCCTTGGTTTCTGCATGGATTCAGAAGGGGAAGAATCTGCCTGATTAATTTTGTTTTTTTTATGGTGACCATCCCTGACAAAACAGTGCACTTAGACTTTCAAAACTATTTACAGTCTGTGTTAGTAACTTGGATGTGGGGATAGAAAGTACTATAGCCAAATTTGCAGATGACTGGCTTGTTGGATCAGGGCAAGATTCTTGCTTTGGGACCTGCAGAGAATTAGTACATGAAGGTTCCAGCCCTGGACCAGCTCTTGTTGACTCTGGTTATAAGCATACAAGGTTATGGGCTAAATGCTGGAAATAAAGACACAAATTAATAGATGCTTGATGATCAGTGTGGACATGATGGGCTTAGGAGCCTTTTGCTATGCTGCAAAACTCTATTAAAATACACTGCTGATAATCACCGAAGTTCAACAACACCTAACTGCTCCAATATCCTTTGCACTATTGTTGATCTTAAATCTGAATATTCACTGGATATATTCAGTGACTTATCCTCAATTACCTTCTGCTTGTCTACCCTTTGATGTACCCATAGAATCTTAGATGTTTCATGAAGATCACTTCATTGTTCTTAATCCCAATAAGTATAAGCCTACCCTGCTCAACCTTTCATTATAATGCAACCCCTTCATTGCAGGAATCAGCTGAGCGTATATTCTCTGAACACTTGCCAGTGCAAATATATACCTCTTTAAATATACAGACCAAAACTGTATATTATACTTCAGATGTGGCTGAACTAAGGGTCGGTACAACTATTGAGCACTTCCCTTCTTGTATACTCCCTTGCATTAAAGTGCAGCATTAAATTTGCCAACCCAATTAATCAATGTACCAGCATGCTAGTTGTTTTTTTTTTACCAAAGTATTTCTCCACTTAAATATTATTCTGCTTTTCTGTTCTTACTGTCAAAGTGGACAAGCTCACATTTTCCCATTTTAATATCCATTCCTCGACCTGGAATTGGAGACTCATCAAAAATAGGAAAAGGAAGGCTTGCTCATATTGATGAAGGAAATCATTGTATGTTGGAGAGAATGGATAGCCCAGAGGAGCCTAGAGTGGAATCTATTTTTTGTACTTGAACTATTTATTTTTTAAAAGCAGTCCATTGTTCATTTACAGTTTTGCAGCTAATCTGATTCTAATTTATCTGGGTCTGATTCAATCTTATTCCACTGAAGTTGGCTTTCTCTGAGTGAATTATTCTTCCTTTCCTTTTCTACAGGCAACCTAAACCTTGTGATACCTCCGTGTTCCAATATAGATCCTCTTGGATCATGTAATGCCCAAAGACCAGGTATCTATTCTAATTAAAGTGGAAACATACTGCAGTGGAAAAGTTTCCTGAACAAACACTAAGAACTCTGGCCTCTCTGCTCTTTACACTCCCATTATTGCAGACTATATTTAAAAAAATAAAAGAAGCCCCCCCCCCCACCCAGATTATTCTTGCACATCTCTGTAACTGCCTTGCAAATGACTTCCTTTACATTTTTCACAGTAGTTAGTAGCCAACTCGCTATACAGAGCAATATGATTGCACATTTTCTTTTTGTGAGCTCAAATTAAACAGGCCCCTCTGGGATACCCTTTCTCTTCAGCACCACCATATTTTCCTAAATCAATAGGGCCACGTCATCTTCTTTTGTTCCTTTCGTATTTTTCCCGAAAACCTTGTATCCGGCATTAATTAAGACCCACTCCTCTAGCTATGAGCCAAATCTCTGTTATTGCTATAATATACATCTCATTAATGTTCTGTCTGCAATTCACCAAACTTATTAACATACTCAGCACATTCACATATATGCATTGTAACCCTAACTTAGGCTTTATTTTCTTCTCTCTCATGCTAAATTCATGTAAAACTTAGTATTTTCTTCTCTAGTAATATTTATCTCTCTCAATATTCTTTACTTATCAAATTCCTCTCCAATTTTACTTCCTGGTGTCCACACAGTCAAGTTAGTTTAAATCTCCCTAGCAAATTAGAAAATCAAATGAAAACAAAGTACTGCAGGAATCTGAAATAAATTTATTTTAGCACTATAAAATTACTCTGCAAGAAAACTGGTCTCAGCTTTGTTTCAGTGCAACCTGTCTGGCCTGTATAAGGCCCATCTCCCTCAAAGAAACTAAAGCACTCCCTCTTGCATCACCTCTCTCTAACTATGTATTTATCCATGCTGTGCTTAATTTCTATATTCACTTGCATCTAGTCCTGGGAGTAATTTGGAGATTTCTATGTTTGAGGTCCTGCTTGCTAATTTCCTATCTCAGGCCACATACCCCTCTCTACATATATCATTGGTACATATTTACCTCTCCACTCTGTATGCTGCGCAGTCATTTATTTACATCAATAACAATTATTTACAAGGAGGAAACATATTAATTATAGGGAAATTACTTGAAATAATTCACGTAATAGTTATTATAAAATAATAAGTTTTAAATTTCCAAGTTACTTAGACTAACTTCCTAAGGGGAGAAAGGGAAACAAAGCTGGAGCACCCATCAGTCAATCAGCCCATAGTTTTCATGTGGTATCTTTTTTTATGTTTTCTCACTTCACTAATTCCAATCTGCTTCATATTGTTCCCCGTGTGCTTCACAGTGAATCTGACTTTAGTTATACTCACCCCAATCTGCTTCACAGTCATCCTTCCAAAGGCTGTCCCTGGTTTCAGAGGACTTCAAATAATGGTCCCACATCTAAATATATTGACCTGGAGAGGTACCCAGGGAGAACAGGAACAGAGAAGGTAACAAATGAAGTGGGACCCTTCACCTTCCAGGACACTAGGAACATGACAGCTGATTTATTTTCTGAAAACCTTAGTTGCACTCTGACCAATATATGACTATTATCTGACAACAAAGTCGAAGATTCTTCTTTCCTCGCTTAGTGATAAAATGTCATGGCACACGTGTTTATTCACTACTGCAACTTTATCACAACTTGGTATTATCTGGCTATAAAGAAAGAATTACATAAAATTTGCTGCATGTCTACGGCTAATTCATCACCTGGTGTGTGGTGAGTGAATTAGACAACATTGGTCAGAGTTCATAGTCAAATATTTCAGCGAGTTAGGTGGGATTAGATACTGGAAACCATTCCTGATGAAGAGCTTATACCCGAAATGTCGATTCTCCTGCTCCTTGGATGCTGCCTGACCAGCTGTGCTTTTCCAGTGCCACACTTTTCGACTGGCATGGGATACTGTAAGCCAGGGAAATAAATATTAATGAGAATCTTTTCATGTCAATTATAGATTATCAAGGTCATTTAGTACATATAAATCTAGGATGACTATAAGGAACTCCTGTTACAAATGGATCTTTCATTTTTCTTGACTTTTCATTGCCACTTTTTGTAAGCTTATCCATTTGTGATTTCATTGTTCCTTATGTGAAAATTGTGCTAATACCCGTACCTAAATACATCTTTTGTACATAATCTTACTCACAATATAATTAAATTAATGTTTTAAGATTTAATTTTTCCATTCCCTTAACTATTTTGTATAAATCTGTGAGAGCATTTTCCAGTTGCTTCCTGTCCAGTCTGAAAGAACAAAGTTCCTCCAGCCTTTCTGAATTTGGAGATTGGAGATCAACCTCCAGGGGATTTCTGCACATTTTGAATGTCTGTTTTAGAACTCAGCAAACGAAACTAAATACAGCATCTGAAGAGCATTCTGCCAAGAGCAATGTAATCATGTCATCCTTTAAATTATATGCTCATGTTTGCCTATAAAGCTCAATAATCATTGGCTGTGTTGTTTTCTGCTCTGAATTGGTTGGGTAAATTGAGTAGAAATTGGTACTACACAGATACATCCATTCCACAGGGAAAGTGAATAGTGCCAGCTGTTAGGCATGTGGCCCCTGCAGGATTCTTTAATGATATCCCTGGTGAGCTATGTGCAAGAGGCCTATCAATATCTCTTAGCCCCACAGAGAGTTTACCTCTATTAATTTCCAAATTCAGCTAATGTTAAGAAATATGGTTCTGAGTTCAGAGTGGCCTTGTACAAAATGCCCAATATACTGAGCCGGCTGCATTTGGTGTAGTCTCTCAGTTTGTCTCAGGATGGGCAAATACGTAAAGTTCAAGTAGCAGATTGGCTCTAAAAGACATGTTTTCACATGGAACAAAAGCTATGAGAAGCCTAGTTTAAGCTGAAGGCAAAAACTCTGTAATACAACATGGAAGGAGATTATTCAGCCCATTAAATCAACGTCAGCTCTCTCCAGAACAATTCAGTCAGATCCATTCTTCCAATGTATTCCCATGGCACTTCAATTTATTTCTTTCACTTCATCCAAATTCTTTGCAAAATCATTGATGGTCTCTGTTTAAACTAGTATATAGGCAGCGAATTGCATATTATTACCGCTCATTGTGAAGAAAGCTTTTTCCTCACATTACACTCTGTGTCCACTCAGTGGACATTCCCAATCTGACCTTATGATGGAGGGAAGGTGAAGCAGACTGAGTCTAGGTCAGGATAATGAGGAGGTCCTGCAATAATTTTCTGGAATTGAAATGATTTGCTTCCAACAAACAGGATTACTTTTACTCGGTATGACTCCAACTACCAGAGTTTTCCCCTAAATTCCCATTGACTTCAATTTTATTGGGGCTCCCTGGTCAAAACGAATACTGCTTTGGTGTGGAGGGTAATCACTCTCGTTTCACCTTTGGTATTCAGGCCTGTCCATGGGCTGTCAATGTCTTTCTGACAGGACAGGGACCGCCCACCTCTGCCTCATCCACCTTGAGTTTTCTCCACTCGGGGTTTCCTGTCTTAGCCTTCCAGTGGGAGCTCCTCCTTTCTCAGAACTTCTGCAAACCAGCTGCCAGCCTTTTCAAAGCAAAACAATAATAAAGACATTCCGCAGATGCGGTTTCCAAATCTGGGCGTCTACTTCCTGAGGCTGAGCTTTCACTTTCCCCTCAGCTGCTGCCGTTCCCGGCGATGCTCAGTCCACACAGAACGGGAAATGGGAGGCACGGAGAGCGAGAGCGTCAAGGTCCTGATCTTCGTGCTCGGGGTCGTTGTCGGCTGGTTGCTCAACATCCTCCATTGGAGGATCCGGCACTGGCCGTGGATAAATTTCGCTTTAATCATTTCGATCTGCGCTTTTGTGTTCATTTTCATGCTTTAATCTGACCAAATCCTTCCGAATTCTGCAAACCAGCCCTTCTCGCCAAACACTTGTGGACCTAGGATCAATGGTGCTGGAAGAGCACAGCAATTCAGGCAGCATCGAGGAGCTTCAGCAAAATCGACGTTTCGGGCAAAAGCCCTTCTAGCACGGAAGGAACGAAAGTAGAATTTCCCAGACCATGCAGTCTTCTAAAATAATTTTGCATGATGAGAAAAGGTACTGTAAGCAATTTGTGATTAAGGTTCTCTTCCAGATGAATGAGTGCATACAATGCATAATTTAGACATTTCATTGAATAAGTTCATACATTTTGCTATTCTCTTTACATTTAAACCGTTGATTATTCATCGTTCTCCTTTTACAGTCATTCTTAAGCAGAGTTTGACTTTGAAGATACCAAAAGATGCATCCGGGAGCATCTTACAGAATTAGACTTTTCCATTTTATACACGATTCAAGGACTGTTAACTAGCAGTTCAAGTGAAATGTATGTATGTTGGATGAAAATGCGTGAATAACTTGGGTTCGGTTGGACTCTTTGTTTAGTGATAACAATTCCCTGATATTGGAGATAACTTACTGCAAGGTTCATGAAGAGGGTAAATTGAAATATACTGTCATGCGGGCAGATAGAATTGGTTGAAAGGAAGTGATTGACGATTTAGGATTGAAACAGGAAAATGACAGCACCAATCAGGAATGTTTTCTTTTTTCCTTGACACGGAGAGAACAAAGCAGGCCTCTTTCTGTCAAAAATATTTTCATTAAATGCAGATCAATTTCCCTTCTTGACCACCAGAATCTGCAAATTATCAGCTATTTTATCAGTTCCAAAAACAATGATTCTTGGATATGACCCAAAGCATTGAGACCAAGTTATTAGAATGGTGAATTTCAATTCCAATCATCCCCTGATCCTTTGATAAAAATAATTAGAAAGCCTTGCATCTGAGGACATGTCAGATAGCATATTGAGATAGCTATGTGCATGTGTAAATGTAATGCATTGAATTTGGAACAACAAAGGAACTACATGAAGGTGAAGATCAGATGCTCAGTTACTTTACAAATGCCCAATGTGAAATGGCCAATTGCCTCAGGAGAGTGAGAATACTTTTAATGAGAATAATGATGTAGTTAAATCAACTCAGTATATAATTATACTGTCAGTATCGATTGGAGGAATTGAAATTAAAGTGAGTCATAGAAATTGGATTTCAAATTTGAATTGGGTTGCTTTGTCTTAACAATGAAATTGGGACAGTTATCTTTCTGGATTAATAATCCATAGGCCCTGCTTTATGCTGTGGAGACTTGGTTCACTTTCCACCACAGCAGCCAAGGGTTTTAAACCCAATTAATAAATCAGAATTTTAACCTAAAGTCATTCATAGTGACAGGACAACTATAAATGATTGTTGTAAAAAATCCCTCTGTTCACAATTTTTTTTAGGGAACACAATCTCCCATTCTTACCTAGTCAGAATGAGTTTACTTGTGACTCCAAACCCACAGCAATGTGGTTAAACCTTTCTGCTATGGCCTAGCAGAATTCTGTTTAAGGGCAGCTAGAGGTGAACTACAAATGTTGGTGATATCCAAATGAAAGATTTTTTAAAAAGTGTGCTAGGGAGGAATGCAATACACAGTGACATTTATCCGCAAGATGGATAAAGGTGATAAGATGAGCTAGAGAATTGATTAATTGCATGATCTCAATAATCAAAATGGCAAATTGTAGTTTTCTGTGTCATGTACTATGACTTACTTTGTATCAAAATGTATAGTAAACAAAATTGATCTCAGGATAAAATAACAAATGACTTTAGAGTTATTTGATGCCAATAATTTGAGGACTTTAAATCAGACTGGGAGGGTATGAGGGTTTGCTGAAGGTTATGATTGGGACTTTATACTAAAAGAAACAACTCAAATACTTCTATCGATTTCAAAAGTTGCAAAATGAACATTTTTGTGAAAGAGAACATGAGAAAATTAAACAAAGAACTGTGGATGCTGGAGATTTGAAACAAACAACAACACCAATTGCTGGAGAAATTCATCAGGTCTGGCAGCATCCGTGGAGAGAAAAGTAGAGTTAATGTTTTGAGCCAAGAAGGCACAGCAATGCCTCTTCTTCCTCAGGAGGTTTAGAAAATTCAGCATGTGCATAAGGATCCCCACCAACCTTTACAGATACACCTAGAAAACAGAATATACCTAAATGAGTGCATCACAGCTTGGTATGGTAACTGCTCTGCCCAGGACCATAAGAAACTACAGAGATGTGTACACAGGCCAGACCATCACAGAAGCCAACCTCCCGTGCAGTGACCCTTTTTATACTTCTGGTTGCTGTGGAAAGGCAGCTAACATCATCAAAAAACCCCTCCCATTCCAGTTATACTCTCTTCCAACCCCTTCCATCAGGCGGGGATACAGATGCTTAAACACAAGTACCAACCAGTTCAAGAACTGCTTCTTCCCTGCTGTTATTAGACTGCTAAATGGACCTCTCTAATTTTAAATCTAATGTTAATTTTGCTTTTGTACTCCTCCTGTGCAGCCGTACCCTTGTATGCCTCGCTCTGTCTAAACACTCCTATGATCTATTTGCCATTGTACATTATGACCTGTCTGTACTGTGCATAAAGAAAGCTCTTCACTCTACTTAGGTACATGTGACAACAATAAATCAAATCAAATCAAGAGTCCAGTGATCCTTCAGAACCGCTGAAACATTGATCGCCCATCCCTAGATGCCCTTGAGAAGGCAGCTGCCTTTTTGAACCTCTGCAGTCCATATACTGTAGATGGACACATGGTTACTTTCAGGCATGTTTATGAATTATTGTATTGGACCATAAGAGAGATGATGTCATCAACATCTTTAACATGTGAACTGAGTATTTTAGTGTGTATTAGAACCATTTTACTTTTGTCTAATGATAAAAATCTTACCTCAAGGATATCAATAGTCCATAATGTGAATTATTCAGACTATCTGACAGAATCATTTAAGGGACTGGTGGAGAAGAGATAATCACTTGTTTTGGACATTTAAACATTGTGTATTTAAACTGTTAAGATATGATAATGCAGAGTTCACTACAGAAACTCTAACGAGGTAAGGAAATTTGTAGTTGAGAAAAAGATTCCTTAGAATTATGTTTACAAGTACTAAAACCATGCTTGCAAATTCTACAGCTTTAACTCAGGTACTTATAAGTTTCCAGATACTGTACGCCTATTATAAAATAATATACTAAGATTCAGAATCTAAGTGAAACCTTGTAACCTTGGCTTGCACATTTGCCTTGAAATGCAAAACTGAGCAGGTATAAACATATGCGATATTCTGGATGGTCGAGAATCATCTCAGAAATATCATAGATTTGCAGCTAACAACCCCAAGATACTGAATGCCAATTAAAAGTAATCATGTGAATGGCTAATTGGCTCAGATGGTTTGCAAAGTATGAAAGTAAATAACTGTTTAGAGTGTAAGTAGTGTAAGTTGAGACCATGTTTCTTATAGTGAACGAAAAACATTGCGAGCAAAGGAACTACCTCTACCCAGTATCCAAAGCATGCGAGAGGACTGATTCAGGCATAGATGTCTGAAGAAATGGCAGAGCTTGAGTAAAGAAAGTCTGCTATAGTGGTAGGATTACAAATTATATCTTAAAACCAGATCATTAAGGGTCAATTGTTAAGAGTTAATTGGACATGACAACTAACGATTGAAATAAAGTGGGAAAGTATGTGGGAAATAGACCGAATGAAAAAGCAGCTTGTTTTGACTGAGGGATGATCACATGATGTTTTTACTTGTGAAAACTGTCCTGCTTGACCATCACACGAAGCCACCTGAAGGTGTTTTCCTGTATCATGGAATGTCTGGGCAAGTACTGAAAGTACCGCAGATTAATGATACGGCATGTGATCTTAGATTCAGAATAGTATAAATATCAGGAAGTTTGCCCTATGCAGAGGATTTCACCTTGGACCAGGATTGCGAATTGTGCCAGGAAACCTCAAGTTCTCCAGACCAGCTGTCATAAAAAGTGCTCCCCGAGGAGGCAGTGAGACTCACTATTGAACATGCCTAAATTAGGTTGAGCTAACAGATCCATTCATTAATTTACATGTGTTTCTAATATATCAAATGTAGATTACTGCTCAGTATATATAATAAGGTCATTATGGAGTTAAAAGATTGTAAGACACAGTAAACCTTAGCTATAAATTCTGTGTCTTATGATCTTATACTCCACAACTACTTGATGAAGGAGCAGCACTCCGAAAGCTAGTGCTTACAAATAAACCTGTTCAATTATCACCTGGTATTGTGTGATTTTTAACGATGTATTTATCACATGTGAAATTGCTTACAAGACTCCTGAGCAAGTAAGGAAACAATTGTTATGCCCAGAAATTTCATGCAGGAAATCTTGGCCATCTCAGCCTGCATCAAAGTCCCCCTGAAGGTACTTGATGTAAGCCAATTCAATTCACTCCTTGTGATTCCAAGAAGTAGCCGGAGGAACTGGATACTGCAAAGCGTACGGGTCTGATAACTTTACGTAATGTAGTGGGAAGTTGCGCATGGAGTCTTAAGAGATAGGAGAGGTGCTAAATGGATATTTTTCATCAGTATTCACACAGGAAAAGGACAATGTTGTCAAAAAGAATATGGAGATACAGGCTATTAGACTAGACGGGATTGAGGTTTATAAGGAGGAGGTGTTAGCAATTCTGGAAAGTGTGAAAATAGGTAAATCCCCTGGGCCAGATGGAATTTATCCTAGGATTCTCTGGGAAGCTAGGGAGGAGTTTGCAGAACCTTTGGCTTTGATCTTTATGTTATCATTATCTACAGGAATAGTGCCAGAAGACTGGAGGATAGCAAATGTTCTCTTGTTCAAGAAGGGGAGTAGAGACAACCCTGGTAATTATAGACCAGTGAGCCTTACTTCTGTTATGGGCAAAAGTTTGTAATGGATTATAAGAGATAGGATTTATTATTATCGAGAAAAGAATAATTTAATTAGGGATAGTCAACACAAATTTGTAAAGGATAGGTCGTGCCTCACAAACCTTATTGAGTTCTTTGAGAAGGTGACCAAACAAGTGGATGAGTTGATGTGGTATGTATGGATTTCAGTAAGGCATTTAATAAGGTTTCCCACAGTAGGCTATTGCAGAAAAAACGGAGTCATGGAATTGAGGGTGACTTAATAGTTTGGATCAGAAATTGGCTAGCTGTAAGAAGACAGAGGGTGACAGTTGATGGAAATGTTCATCCTGGATTTCAGTTACTAGTGCCGTACTGTAAAGATCTGTTTTGGGGCCACTGCTGTTTGTCATTTTTATAAGTGACTTGGATAAGGGTGTAGAAAGATGGGTTAATAAATTTGCGGATGACACGAAAGTCAGTGAAGTTGTGGAAGTGCGAAAGAATGTCACAGGTTATAGAGGGACATAGATAAACTGCAGGGCTGGGCTGAGAGGTGGGAAATGGAGTTTAATGCAGAAACGTGTGAGGTGATTCACTTTGGAAGGAGTAATAGGAATATAGAGTACTGGGCAAATGGTAAGATTCTTGGTAGTGCGAATGAGCAGAGAGATCTCGGTGTCCATGCGCACAGATCCATGAAAGTTGCCACCCAGGTTGATAGCATTGTTAAGAAGGCGTATGGTGTTTTGGCTTTTATTGCTAGAGGGATTGGGTTTCGGAGCCATGAGGTCACATTGTAGCTGTCAAAACACTGGTGCGGCCGCATTTGGAGTATTACATACAGTTCTGGTTTTCGCATTATTGGAAGAATGTGGAAGCATTGGAAAGGGTTCAGAGGACATTTACCAGGATGTTGCCTGGTATGGAGGGGAGGTCTTTTGAGGAAAGGCTGAGGGGCTTGAGGCTGTTATTATTACAGAGAAGAAGGTTAAGAGGTGGCTTAATAGAGACAGACAAGATGATCAGAGGGTTAGTTAGGGAGGTCAGTAAGAGCCTTTTTCCTTGGATGGTGATGGTTAGCATGAGGGGACATAGCTTTAAATTGAAGGGTGGTAGATGTAGGACAGATGTCAGAGATAGTTCTTTACTCAGAGATTAGTAAGGGCATGGAATGCCCTGGCTGCAACAGTAGTGGACTCGCCAACATTATGGGCATTTAAATACTCATTGGATAAACATATGGATGATAATGGAGGAGTGTAGGTTTGGTGGGCTTTAGATTGGTTTCACAGGTCGGTGCAACTTTGAGGGCTGAAGGGCCTGTACTGCGCTGTAATGTTCTATGTTTCATGCAATAGTACTGAAGACTTGTGCTCCAGAAATTGCCGCACCACTAGCCAAGCTGGTTCCAGTACAGTCACAATGCTGGCACCCAACGTTGTAGAAAATTTACCAGGTATTCCTGGGAAAAAGCAGGAAATCCAACCTGAACAAAAATCCTGCCCAAACGGTCCACTCTCAATCATCAATAAAGTGATGGAAGGTGTCATCAATAGTACTATAAAGCAGCACCTGCTCAGCAATAACCTGCTCAGTGATGCCCAGTTTGGGTCCCACCAGGGCCACTCAGCTCCTGACCTCATTAAAGTCTTGTTTCAAACATGGACAAAAGAGCTAAATTCTAGAGGGGAGGTGAGAGTGATTGCCTTGGGCATCAAGTAGCATTTGACTGAGCATAGCATGAAGAAGTCCTAACATAAATTGAGTCAATGGGAATCACGGGAAAATCTCTCTGCTGATTGGTGTCATAACTGGCACATAGGAAGGTGTTGTAGTTATGGGGGTAAGTCACCTCAGCTCCAGGACCCTTTTGGAGGATTTTCTCAGGGTGGCCTAACCATATATAGTTGCTTCATCAATGCCTGTGCTTCCATCATGAGAGCAGATGTGGGGAGGGATGTTCACTGATGATTTCACAATGTTCAGAACCATTCGAAATTCCTCAGATACTGAAGCAGTTCATATCCAAATGCAGCAAGATCTGGACAGTATCCAGCTTCAAGTAACATTTATGCCATAAATGCCAGGCAATGACCATCTTCAGTCAGAGATAATGTAACCATTGACATTAAATGGCGTTAATATAATGGAATCCCCCACTATCAACATCATCGGCATTACCATTCACTAGAAACTGAACTGGACTAGCCATATAAATACAGTGGTGCAAGAGCAGGTCAAAGGCTAGGAAGACAGCTGTACATAGTCACCTCCTGACTCCCCTAATTCTAATGCAAAGTATCAATTAAGAACTGTGTCCACATCTTTACACTTTCCCAATTCCCCAAAGCATCTTCAACATCTACAAGACAGAAGTCAGAAGTGTGATGGAATATTCCCTACTTGCCAGGTTGAGTGCATGGTTTTAGTTTTGCAACACTAATACAACTCTAAAATTGTCAAAATTATCCATTGTTTTGCATGTCCCTTCAAAAGAGGACTTTAATCGTAAATGGCTTAAAGTACCGTTTCTCATCCTGCAAGATTATTTTAGCAGAGTCAAAGACCTGGGAAATTCTTTTTTGATTTTTCCTGTGTTAGATCCACAAGTAGTTGCTGACTACAATGTTCCAATATGCTATACCCCAGCTAATAAAGGGAAGGAATCCATATTTTCTTGATATACCTTACCAACCTGCAGTCTTTGGGGATCTGTGGACATTCACTCCAGGCTCCCTCATGTCTACACCTCTCAGTATCTCCTGTTACCTGGGAGATGATCAGGAAATTAATTGTACAGTCATAGGTTAAAACAGAGCAGGAGTAGGCAATTCAGCCCCTTGGGGCTTGCTCAGTTGTAAAAGTAAGTCTGTGTGTGGACGGGATTCTTTCTTGATATTAGTACAAATGCAGTGATTAAGTATTATTTCCAAGTGGATTGAGGGGCTGGATGGCTGTTTCTGATAGACATATGGAATCATAGATCCTGTCTGTCGTCCTTTTCTTGAATGTGCTTGGTAAGCTTCCCCGCAAAAACAGCATTGATACCTATCCAAAAGTGTCCTTGAGAACTGGGTAGTGAGCTGTTTTCTTGCTGCTGTCATTCACCTGGTGAAAGTATTCCCAATATTGTTCAGGAAAGTATAGCTTCTGAAAAAGCTTTTGAAAACCTCAGGATGCTTGCACAGGACCTGTGCAGAGAGCAACAGAGTTAATTACTTAGGTCCAGTTAGTCTGGAAACATCAGGTTTTATTTCTCTATCCACAGAGGCTGCCAAACCTGCTGAGTTTCTCCACCACTTTCCTGTTTCAATTCCGATTTGCAGCACCCACAATACTTTGATTTTTATTGCGTTCAGTTGGATGTTACATGATATATTAGCAAGCCAGTATGATGTGTGGCATGGAGTTGGTGCTGTCCTTAGGTGCCTGCACCCATGCCTGCTTCACCTACTGTACTCCAGAAGAGGCCTCAACAACTTCCTGTAAAATCTCATCATGACTTCCCGACTCCTATACTCAAAGGACTGAACAATGAAGGCAGGAGTGCATCCGGAGACAACCACCTGATGAAGGAGCAGCACTCTGAAAGCTAGTGTTTCCAGTTAAACCTGTTGGACTATAACCAGGTGTTGTGTGATTTTTAACTAAGGAGTGTTAAAGGCCTTCTTAACCATTCTACCTACATGTGACACAAACTTCGAAGAATTATGATCTGAACCCCTAGATCTCTCTGCTCTACAACTCTACCAAGGGCCCTCCTTTTCATTGTTTTAAGTCCTGCTCTTGTTAGTTTTACCAAAGTGCAATACCTAGCACTTACCCTATGCAAAAAAAAAGCAACTGCTGCATCCAAAACAAACAACAAAGGTAATCCCCAGGTATGCAATTTGCAAACATGATGTGTTGAAAATATCAGGTGATCAAACCTGCAGCAATGTGTGCCAGCTGAGATGACAGCCCTCGTTTTGGAATAAGATATATAGGAAAGCTAAAGGAACCTCACACATTGATCCTCATCTGTTCCCGGCTGCTGCCTCCGGCATTTTCTATCCATATGGAATGGGAAAGGAGAGACTTGGGTGAGGACGGGCTTCGGAACAAGTTCCTGGTCTTCATTCTCGGGATCATTGTTGGCTGGCGCGCTAATACACTGTACGACAGGCACTGGCCGGAGACCCGCTCGCTGTTGGTCATTGGCGTCTGTATTTTTATTTACACCTATTTGTGACCAAATCCTACTTGAGGTTTCACTCAAACCTTGTCTCCAACCACTTGTGGATCCAGCACGGCAGAAACCAAAGTAGAATTTCCCGGGTGTGGGAGTCTGCTAAAATAATCTTGCAGGATGAGCAAAGGTACTTTAAGCAATTTGCGATTAAGATCTTATTTTGAAGTCCATGCGATGGATCAGTTTTACATATTTTTGTTTGGGTTCAGAAATGTTATCATTCTCTTTACTTTTAAAATGCTGATTATTTATCGTTCTCCCTCTTTCACTGACATTCTTATGCAGATGTTGTCTTAGAAGATACCAAAAAGATCACCCGGGAGCAGCCACTTCACTTTACAATTCCTGGATCTGGAGAGTCACAGAGTCTAACAGCACGGAAGAGACCCTTCGTGCGCATCGAGTCTGTGCCGACCTATCTCCGACTGTCTATTTTACATTAGACAACGCCGTGACTGTTAACCGGTACACTGAGCCGGGGTATTTTAACCAGCCGGTCTAGCTATGTTTCTATAGAACGGAGGCAGGGATGCGAATGAATTGGGTTAAGTTGGAATCTTTGTTTACTGATAATAATTCCCTGATATTGGATAGTGAGGTTGCGCCAGAGCTCATGAATTGGGTACGCAGTAATATAGTCACGGGAAGGGTAGAATTGAATTAAAGGAGATGGCTGATGATATGGGATATAAACAGAAAATGACAGCGCCAAAGGGAGTTTTTCATTTCTCGACCACTCGCAACACTATATAGTATTTGGGGGCAACTGCTTAAATGTTTCTGCCTTAACCTTTGATCAGTGAATTCCAGACTCCAACAACATCCTGAGTGAGAGGAATTTCCTCAGCTCTCCCTTAAGCCTTCTATCGCTTATTTAAATCTATTCCTAGGTAAAAACAGTGGCTGCAGATGCTGGAAACCAGATTCTGGATTAGTGGTGCTGGAAGAGCACAACAGTTCAGGCAGCATCCGAGGAGCAGGAAAATCGACGTTTCGGGCAAAAGCCCTTCATCAGGAATACAGCTCCTTGACCCCTCTACTAATGGAAAATATGCTTTCCAATTCAGCCCATCTCTGCCGCACTTAATCAAATCCACTTCATTGGGTTCCCTCTCAAAATTTGCTGTTCCAAGGAAAACAACACAGCCTGTCTAGTCTTGCCTCATGGCACAGGTCTCCCAGTCCAGGCAGCATCCTGGGAAATCTCCTCTGCATCTTCTCAAGTCCAGTCACATCCTTCCCATAATGTGGTGGTCAGAACCTTACTAATCAAGAACCTATCCAATTCTGTCTTAAATGCACTCAATATCTTGGCCTCCAGAGCCTTCTGTGGCAATGAGTTCCACAGATTCAACATCCCCTGGCTGAAAAAATATCCTCCTCATCTCACTTCAAAAGGGTTGACCCTTCAATTTGAGGATGTGCTCTCCTCTTCTTGTGGTAACATCTTTTCCACATCCGCACTATCTGGGCCTCTGAGTATTCAATGAGATTCCCTCTTATCCTTTCAAATTCCATTCAGTACAAATCCAGAGTTCTCAAATACTCATATAACAAAGCCGACCACACTCAAGAAGTTTAACACCATCAAGGACAAAGCAGACCAGTTGATTGGCACCACATGCATGATTTTGCAGCCCAAGCACAAGCGCAGTCATGTGTCCTTTCTACAAATTGCACTCCACCAATACTCCTTAGACAGCACCTTCCAAACCCATAACACCATTGAGGGTATTAAGATAACAAATATATGGGATCACCACCAAATGCAAATTCCATTCCAAGTCTTTCAATATTCTGAGCTACATCACCATTCTGTCACTGGGTCAAAATGTTGGAATGCCTTACTATTTTGTACTCTCTCTTGTCCATAGCCAAAACAGGGAAGTATAATCTGTCAACCTGTTAACTATTACCTTGTTTACATAGCCATTTATAATAAATGTTTCTATTTGACTACAACTAAATGTTCTTGCTGTCAATTTATTTATAATGTCAAAATTCCTGATATCACAAAAAAGGAAGAAAGGGGGCAAATGCCAAGCCCAGAAATAAAAACAGAAAATGCTGGAAATACTCAGCAGCTCAGACCAGAATCTGCAGCATAAATTTTTTTTTTAACTTTTCAGGCCATGGTGATCCTTCATCAGAAATTAGTCTGCATTGAATCCTACAAGAAATATGGTTTTGCTGTTTTTTGTGCGAGCATTCAGAGTGATTGCAGCAAGTTGTTTAAATGGGAGTGATTGATTGTACTTAGAAAAATCAAATCTTTGCCGAAAAACCCTTGCCAACCAGATATATCTAATTTGTCTCCCATGTTTGTTGAAAATTTCACATACTAGGTAGTTTCAACATGTTGCCCCACTTCCTTGAAAATAAATGTGTCGCAACATCTGCACCATCATGTGATGATTTTCCACCAACCATAAGTCATGAAGCCTTTTTACAGTTTTGCCACTGATGGAGTTTAGAATTATAAGCTAATGAAGATAGTAACATTCATCTACATCTATATCCATCTACAAAAGGTGATTGACAGACAGTGAACAAATCCATTTCAAATCGGGTGTCAAATATGCAATGGCTGATTAGGCCAATGGTTCGGTTGTTCTTTTTGGCAATCTAGTACTCACTACTTCCAAATAAACATGTTGGAGGATAACCTGGTGTTCTGTGATTTTTAACTTTGCCAGTCCAACACTGGCATCCACACATCATGGTTTTCAGAATTGGCATTTACAGAGTCATAGAGATGCACAGCATGGAAACAGACTCTTCAGTCCAACCTGTCCATGCCGACCAGATATCCCACCCCAATCTGGTCCCACCTGCCAGCACCCAGCCCATATCCCTCCAAACCCTTCCTATTCATATACCCATCCAAATGCCTCTTAAATGTTGCAATTGTACCAGCCTCCACCACTTCCTCTGGCAGCTCATTCCATATACGTACCACCCTCTGTGTGAAAACATTGCCCCATAGGTCTCTTTTATATCTTTCCCCTCTCACCCTAAACCATGCCCTCCAGTTCTGGACTCCCCAACCCCAGGAAAAGACTTTGCCTATTTACTGTATCCATGCCCCTCAAAATTTTGTAAACCTCTATAAGGTCACCCCTCAGCCTCCGACGCTCCAGGGAAAGCAGCCCCAGCCTGTTCAGCCTCTCCCTATAGTTCAAATCCTCCAACCCTGGCAACACCCTTGTAAATCTTTTCTGAACCCTTTCAAGTTTCACAAGTCTTTCTGATAGGAAGAAGACCAGAATTGCATGCAATATTCCAACAGTGGCCTAACCAACGTCCTGTAGAGCCGCAACATGACCTCACAACTCCTGTACTCAATACTCTGACCAATAAAGGAAAGCAAATCAAACGTCCTCTTCACTATCCTATCTACTTGCGACTCCACTTTCAAGGAGCTATGAACCTGCACTCCAAGGTCTCTTCGTTCAGCAACACTCCCTAGGACCTTACCATTTCGTGTATAAGTCCTGCTAAGATTTGCTTTATCAAAATGCAGCACCTCGCATTTATCTGAATTAAACTCCATCTGTCATATCTCAGCTCATTGGCCCATCTGGTCAGGATCCTGTTGTAATCTGAGGTAACCCTATTCGCTGTCCACTACACCTCCAATTTCGGTGTCATCTGCAAACTTACTAACCGTGTCTCTTAAGCATTTATGTAAATGACAAAAAGTAGAGGACCCAGCACTGATCCTTGTGGCACTCCACTGGTCACAGGCCTCCAGTCTGAAAAACAACCCTCCACCACCACCCTCTGTCTTCTACCTTTGAGCCAGTTCTGTATCCAAATGGCTAGTTCTCCCTGTATTCTGTGAGATCTAACCTTACTAATCAGTCTCCCATGGGGAACCTTGTCAAACGCCTTACTGAAGTCCATAGATCACATCTACTGCTCTGCCCTCATCAATCCTCTTTGTTACTTCCTCAAAAAACTCAATCAAGTTTGTGAGACATGATTTCCCCACACACAAAGCCATGTTGACTATCCCTAATCAGTCCTTGCCTTTCCAAATACATGTACATCCTGTCCCTCAGGATTCCCTCCAACAACTTACTCACCACGTCAGGCTCACTGGTCTATAGTTCCCTGGCTTGTCCTTACCACCCTTCTTAAACAGTGGCACCACATTAGTCAACCTCCTGTCTTCCAGCACCTCACCTGTGACTACCGATGACACAAATATCTCAGGAAGAGGCCCAGCAATCACTTCGCTAGCTTCCCACAGAGTTCTCGGGTACACCTGATCAGGTCCTGGGGATTTATCCACCTTTATCTGTTTCAAGACATCCAGTACTTCCTCCTCCATAATCTGGACATTTTGCAAGATGTCACCATCTATTTCCCTACAGTCTATATCTTCCATATCCTTTTCCACAGTAAATACTGATGCAAAATACTCATTTAATATCTCCCCCATTTTCTGCGGCTCCACACAAAGGCCGCCTTGCTAATCTTTGAGAGGCCCTATTCTCTCCCTACTTATCCTTTTGTCCTTTATGTATTTGGAAAAACTCTTTGGATTCTCCTTAATTTTATTTGCCAAAGCTATCTCATGTCCCCTTTCTGCCCTCCTCATTTCCCTCTTAAGTATACTCCTACTTCCTTTATACTCTTCTAAGGATTCACTCGATCTATCCTGTCTATACCTGACATATGTTTTCGTCTTTTTCCTTAACCAAACCCTCAATTTCTTTAGTCATCCAGCATTCCCTATACCTACCAGCCTTTCCTTTCACCCTAACAGGAATATACTTTCTCTGGATTCTTGTTATCTCAGTTCTGAAGGCTTTCCATTTTCCAACCATCCCTTTACCTGTGAACATCTGCCCCCAATCAGTTTTGGAAAGTTCTTGCCTAATCCTGTCAAAATTGGCCTTTCTCCAATTTAGAACTTCAACTTTTAAGTCTGGTCTATCCTTTTCCGACATTATTTTAAATCTAATAGAATTATGGTCGCTGGCCCCAAAGTGCTCCCCCACTGACACCTCAGTCACCTGCCCTGCCTTATTTCCCAAGAGTAGGTCAAATTTTGCACCTTCTCTAATAGGTACATCCACATATTGAATCAGAAAATTGTCTTGTACACACTTAACAAATTCCTCTCCATCTAAACCCTTCACATTATGGCAATCCCAGTTTATGTTTGGAAAATTAAAACCCCCTACCATAACCACCGTATTATCCTTACAGATAGCTGAGATCTCCTTACAAATTTGTTTCTCAATTTTCCTCTGACTATTAGGTGGTCTATAATACAATCCCAATAAAGTTATCATCCCTTTCTTGTTTCTCAGTTCCACCCAAATAACTTCCCTGGATGTATTTCCTCTCAGCACATCTGTAATGTTATCCCTTATCAAAAATGCCACTCCCCCTCCTCTCTTGCTTCCCTTTCAATCCTTCCTGTAGCATTTGTATCCTGGAACATTAAGCTGCCAGTCCTGCCAATTCCTGAGCCATGTTTCTGTAATTGCTATGATACTCCAGTCCCATGTTCCAAACCATGCCCTGAGTTCATCTGCCTTCCCTGTTAGGCCCCTTGCATTGAAATAAATACAGTTTAATTTATTAGTCCCACCTTGTCCCTGCCTGCCCTGACTGTTTGACTTATTTCTGTTCTCAACTGTACCAGTCTCAGATTGATCTCTTTCCTCACTATCTCCCTGGATCCCACCCCCCCACCTCCCAAGCAGCTCGAGCAAATTTCCCTGCCAGTATATTAGTTCCCTTCCAATTTAGATGCAATCCGTCCTTCTTGTACAGGTCACTTCTACCCCAAAAGAGATTCCAGTGATCCAAAAATGTGAATCCTTCACCCATACACCAGCTCCTCAGCCATACATTCATCTGCTCTATCCTCCTATTCATGCCCTCACTAGCTCGTAGCACTTGGAGTATTCCAGATATTACTACTCTTGAGGACCTCCTTTTTAAATTTCTGCCTAACTCTCTGTAATCTCCCTTCAGAATCTCAACCTTTTCCGTTCCTATGTCATTGGTTCCAATGTGGACAATGACCTCTTGCTGGCCCTTCTCCCCTGTGAGAACATTCTGCACCCTCTCTGAGACATCCTTGATCCTGGCACCAGGGAAGCAACACAGCATTCTGCTTTTTCACTGCTGGCCACAGAAACGTCTGCCTGTACCTCGGACTAGAGAGTCCCCTAACACAATTGATCTCTTGGAACCCGGTGTACCCTCATTGCATTAGAGCCAGTCTCAATACCAGAAACTTGGCTGTTCGTGCCACGTTCCCCTGAGAATCCATCACCCCCTACATTTTCCAAACAGCATACCTGTTTGAAATGGATATAGCCACAGAAGACTCCTGCACCAGCTGCTTACCTCTCTTACCTTTCCTGGAGTTAACCCATCTATGTGACTGTATCTGAGACTTTCCCCCCTTCCTATAACTGCCATCCATCAAATGCTGTTGCTATTGCAAATTCTTCATTGCTTATAACTGTCTCTCCAACTGATCCATTTGATCTGATAAGATTCGCAGCCTACAGCATTTATGACAGATATAATCTGCAGTAACCCTTAAACTCTCTTTAAACTGCCACATATCACTCTATTAAAGGCCATTTTTGCTCCTTCACAATTTACAGACCCAGAAAATAACACTGTCTTATCCCTCTACAAACACTGCCCCACGTTAAAATATAAGCCATAACTATTAATTTAAGTTTAATCAAGAGACATTTGTGTCAAACCACAGTAGCAACATTGAAACCTAAATGTCTTGAAATTTGAACTTCAGTTAACATGACATGACATACTGAGAGGTGCAACCATTAATTGGACAAGTGAAATTTGAGAACTTTATTCTGGGTAAATATTGAAAAATTGCTTCCTCTGGTGGGTTTCAGAGTTGTACAAAGCTGAAGGGAGAAGGAAGGATGCTACATTATAAATGGTTAAACAGGAAGTGCTGGTATAATTATTTGAAAATGAAGAATGGAAGGTAATGTGTTGCAAATGAATTTAGAGCAGAGCAGACCAGCACAGTGCCTGACCTCCTCCTGTAATTGTCAAGGAAATAACCTCTTATATTTGGATCCTGTATTTACTGACCTCAGTATTTTGCAACCAATGAAATGCCATTAAATTGTAACCATTGTTTTAAACATCAGAAAAGCAAATTCAATTTGAACACAGCAATCTCCCAAAACAGCAATGAGATAATAACCAGCTAATTACCAAGGGATTAGATTACTTACAGTGTGGAAACAGGCCCTTCGGCCCAACAAGTCCACACCGACCCTCTGAACAGCAACCCACCCAGGTCCATTCCCCTACATTTACCCTTCACCCAACACTACGGGAAAATTTAGCATGGCCAATTCACCTAACCTGCACATCTTTAGACTGTGGGAGGAAACCAGAGCACCTGGAGAAAACCCACGCAGATACTCCACACAGACAATTGCCCGAGGTGGGATTTGAACCCAGGTCTCTGGCGCTGTGAGGCAGCAGTGCTAACCACTGTGCCACCCAATGGAAAATGTAAACATGCAGTAACATAGAGCTGAGGTTAAAATCAGACGGACAGGGTCTTATTGAATGGTGGGGCAGACTTAAAAGGCTGAGTGGCCTATTCGTGTTCGAGCCAGTAATTGTAAATGTTGATCAAGACAGTCACAGACTCAGAGGAACAGATAGCTTGGGACAATTAACAAGCACGTGGCAGATGAAATTTAATCGAGAAACGTAACAAGTGATGCAACTGAAAATGGCAAAGGATAGCTTGCTGATATTAAGGAGTTCCAGAGCAAAAATCAAAGTGAGATTGCATGAGGGTTCAAGTATAGCAATATAACATTTGTGAGCAAGTTGCAGTTTTGCCCTTATTTTGGGTCCTGAAAATCCAGGTTCAAGTCCTACCTCAGGTGGTGATGGTCAAGCGTTTTTTTTTTGGGGGGGGGGGTCTCATAACACATTCAAACAGGTTTATTTGAAAATAGAAGTTACATTTGTGGGCATCCTTGAATTTCGTAACTCTCAAGATTTCCAACAGCAGGAGATTACAGAAACCTTGACTGTCATCCCAGGATCAAAAATCTGGGATAAGATCTTGTTAACTCAGGGCTTTGCCCCAACTGGACTTGCTTGGGGCAGATGATGAATCAACGGGCCTCATTCCATGCTTTAAAAACTCTGTGACTCTATAAACTGTTTTAGTGAGGTTGTTTCAGGGCTAAATATTTCCTAAGACATTTGTGAGAATTCTCTCCCCTTATTTAAGTTTCCCAGGACATTTCTGCCTGAATGATAGGACACACTAGGCCAAAGTTTAGTGTCTCATCCAAAAGATAGTAATCTGCTGGCTGGTTTCAATGTGTGAACTCCAAATACAATTTAGCTCTGGCTATGATTCCCAGTTCAGAGTTTTCACAAAGAACCTAAGTCCAAATTAGGTACAAAGGGTATAGTGAGAAAGGTAATGTCTGTTGAAAATGGCATTGAGTGCATAGCCTGATTCCACTTTGCAGAATATAAAGGGATTCTGGCTAGTGGATTTGAGAATTATAGAATGGCTGCCTTCTGTATTGTTACCATTCAGACTGTGTGTCTGCGCTAGCTCCCTGAAGGTGCAATTCATATGGAACGAGCCCAGTCTTCTCCCTGTATTCATGCAAACCTTTCCTTTCTGACTAATCCAATGCCCTTATTAATACCTCAAGTAAACCTGTCTCTACCAGATGCTCAGACAATGCATTTCAGACATCACTTCAACATTTCCTCCTTTTATCAACAGCAGCAGTGTGGACCATTTACAAGATACATTATAGAAATTCAAATGCTCTTTAAACAGCATCTACCAAACCCATTCCTCCTTTTATCATTCATTTCCCTGTAGAAGATTTTTGGATTTCACTTAGCTGCTAATCTCTTATAGTTTGTCTCTGCTTCGCTAATTTGCTTTTCACTTACCCTCTGAACATTCAACACCTGACATCACAAGCACATTTTATCACCTTCGTTTTAATCTTTATATTTCATCTAAGGAGCTATTGACTATGCACAAACTATCTGTTTAATTGTAATTTGGTCAGACAGAACATGGGAAGCTTGGAGCCATGCACACTTCTGAACACTCTCGGGGTGGCACAGTGGCGAGCACTGCTGCCTCACAGCACCAGGGACCTGGGTTCGATTCCAGCCTTGGGCTACTGTCCCTGTGGAGTTTGCACATTTACCCCCATGTCTGCATGGGTTTCCTCCCACAATCCAAAGATGTACAGGCTAGGTGAATTGGCTATGCTAAATTGCCCACAGTGTTCAAGAATGTGTAGGTTAGGTGCATTAGTCAGGGGTAAATGTAGAGTACTAGGGTAGGGAATGGGTCTGGGTGGGTTACTCTACAGAAGGTTAGTGTGGACTTGTTGGGCCAAAGGGCCTGTTTCAACATTGTAGGGATTCTATGATTCATAAGAATATCAATTCAAGGGAAAGCCAATGAGTGTATTGATTGATTGATAGGTGGTCTCTTGGAGTATTGGCTTGCAAGTAGAATTGACGTTCCTCTCCCCAACTGTTGAATTGTCCCACTTAAAGTTTGCCTATCCTGAAATCTAGTGAGCCAAGACTAGAAGTGCAATTAAGAGAATTGGTGATTGGGAGTCTAAACAGTCAAGAGTTCAGTGAAGTAATTGGTGTTTTGTGTAATAATATGTGGGGCTCAGAGCTTTTCCCCATTTCCCCAGCCCAGTAAGTCTCCTCCTCCGCCTGATTACAGATGGACCTCCTGCTTTGAATGATAGAAGTGATACAGCACAAAAGGGAGCCGTTCAGCTGATCTTGTCCATATGAATCAAAGGCACCCAGATGCCTTTTCTAAATAGAAGCACTGAAATGATTCTTGAAACCATCGCGCATACATTGTTGAGGACAAATCCCGCCCAAACAAAAGAAACAACCAAGGGGGGACCCAAACTTGATAAAAGTTGAATAAGCATGAGTTTACTACATTCAGTTGGACAAGCAGGAGGCTGGAAGAACACAGCAAGCCAGGCAGCATCAGGAGGTGGAGAAATCAACGTTTCAGATGTAACCCTCCTTCAGGAGTGGGGGTGGGTGTAAAGGGAACTGCAGATAAAGGAGAGGGTTGGGGGAGGGTTTTGGCTGCCTCTTTGTTGGCCACATCGAACATTCCCTCTTCAGACCTAGACAGGCACTCTGCCCCAAATTTTCCACCATTACATCAATGACTTCATTGGTACTGCATCTTGCACCCAGGTTGAACTGGAGCAGTTCATCGACTTCGCCCAGAACTTCCATCCCACCCTTAAATTCAGGTGGTCTATTTCAGACACCTTCCCCCCTCCCTTTTCTTGAGGTCTTAGTTTCCACCTCCGGCGACAGTCTACAGATGGACATTTACTATAAACACACAGACTCCCATAACTAACCTCCTCCCACCTAGTATCTTACAAGAACTCTGTCCCATTTTCCCAATTCCTCTGCCACCATCGCAGCTGCTCAGAAAAGGAGACATTCCACTCCAAGCATCCCGGATGTCCACCTATTTTGAATAAAGTTAAAAATCACACAACACCAGGTTATAGTCCAACAGGTTTAATTGGAAGCTCCTTCATCGTCGCTCCGAAAGCTAGCGTGCTTCCAATTAAACCTGTTGGACTATAACCTGGTGTTGTGTGATTTTTAACTTTGTACACCCCAGTCCAACACCGGCATCTCCAAATCATATTTTGAACAATGTGGCTTTCTCCCTTCTGTCATTCAGACACCCTCCACAGCACATCCTCCATTCCCTGGTCCACTGCTCTAAATCTCCTCCCAAGTGCAACAAAGACAGAGTCCCCCCCCCCCCTTTTCTTCACCTACCACCCCACCTGACTCCACACCCAAAATATCATCCTTAAACACTTTAGCCAACTCCAAATAGACCCACCACCAAGAATATCTTCCTCTCCCCACCCCTTGTTGCCTTCCGCAAGGACCATTCCCTTTGCCAATCCTTGGTTCACATCAATCACTCCACCAACTCTCCGTCCCACCCCCCAAACCGCTGGTACCTTGCCCTGTAACCATAAAAAATGCAAAACCTGCTAGAAACCATTCCCCTCAACTCCATCCAGGGCCCCAAATGGTCTTTCCAGGTAAGGCAGAGGCTCACTTGCCTCTCCTCCAACCTAGTTTACTATATCCGGTGGTCCCAATGTGGTCTTCTCTATATTCATGAAACCAAAACTAAATTAAGGGCACAATTCACGGAGCATCTCAGCTGGGTCCAAAGGGGCCAACCTGACCTCCCAGTCACTGCCCATTTCAATTCTCCTTTGCATTCCCTCTCCAACATGAGTATCCTCAGCCTCCTCGAGGAGAAAGTGAGGTCTGCAGATGCTGGAGATCAAAGTTGAAACTTTATTGCTGGAACAGCACAGCAGGTCAGGCAGCATCCAGGGAACATGAGATTCGACGTTTCGGGCGCAGGCCCTTCCTCAGCCTCCTCCACTGCCATAGTGAATCAAACAGCCAATTGGAGGAACAACACCTCATCTACCGCTTGGACAGCCTACAAACTAGAAGATTCAACATTAAGTTCTCCAACTTCAAATAACCTCCCTTCCCATCCCCAAGCACTTTTCCAGCCCCCTCCCCCCTTCCATTCCATTCCTCTGACCGACCCTTCCTTCCAGCTACCAACTGGATTCATTCCTCCCATCGACAAACCAGGCCCTAACCTCTACCTGTGATCACCTTCTCTTACCCCCCGCCCCCTTACCTGCTGCTCCCCTTCCACCCACCCCGAGTCCTGAGGAAGGATTAGACCCGAAAGGTTTGACTTCCCCATCTCCTGATGCTGCCTGGCTTACTGTGTTCTTCCAGCCTCCTGCTTGTCTACCTCGGATTCCAGCATCTGCAGGGTTTTTTTGTTTCTAAACATTCAGATTGCCATTTGTTGCTGGGGCTGAGTGTAACTTTTTTTTATTGTTCCGGCTCTCAGCTGATTTGGAACGTGGCCCGGGTAGCGCATGCGCTTCTCCTCCGTCGCCTCACTGACATACGCTCGGGTGAACATGGCTGAAGTATCCGAGAGGACTTTGCAACTCGCCGTTGTTTTGTCCTTCACTTCGGGGGTCATTATCGGCTGGCAGGCAAATATCCTGCGGAGGAGGTTCCTGGATTGGAGGAAGAGGCGGCTGCAATCGAAACTGGTTGAGACGCAGAAGAAATTGGACTTGGCTTGAGTAAGGGGTAGTGAAAGGCGCCTCAATCCGCAGGGAGTAAGAAGCAGAATTCTCCTTTTACCGTTGTCATGTGAGCACATCGCTTGGGATTTTTTTGTGCGCTGTCTCCGCAAACGCCTGTCGGTGTACTTACATAATGAGGAAGTGCTGGTGTTGGACTGAGGTGGACAAAATTAAAACCTGATGTGTGATTTTTAACGTTGTAATTACTGGCTGTCTTTGTGGATCTACAGTCATGAACATAAACTTGTTTAAATTTGCCGAACTGTTCTACTGCTACTGAAAACAGGCCCATTGCACTTGAATATTTGTGAAAGGAAGATATACATACAATGATACCAACTGATGCAATTTATATTGCATTGTAAAATCAGTTAAGGAAATACAATATTGCTGGGGCAATTCTTTGTTGAGTTGAACCACTATTTTCCATTTATTCAAAAGGCACCAAGGCCGTTCAGTATTTTGTAGTAGAAGAACTAGAAAATACACACTGGAGTTTTTAGTTTGAGTTCAATGATGGCCTTAAGTATCTAACCTGGATTGCAAGTTGGGGGAAGTGCAGCATTGAAGGAGTGGCCTGTTAAAAATGAAATGTTTGAATGTGATGTTAAATGAGCACTTGCCAAATTATCTACCTACATCCTAACCACTGAGCTGTAAACATTGCTTTTGATGGGGCTGAGAATGGCAGAGGGAAGAGTTTTCCTATATCAGGTCAATATATCTTAATTCCACCAAGAATTGATACATTCTGCTTGTGGGGCCTTTGTGGTACAAATTAGCTGTCATGTTTTTCTGTAATGAATGATTTACTGTATCTCAATTTATTGATTGTGTGTGATGCCTTGGATGGTAATTTATTTGTGGATAGCATCAGAAATCTGACTGGTGTGAACCAGATGGATTTTTACATTAATGTCCTCAAGGAAATCAAGCTGATACACCAAATTCCATTGGAAAGGCTGCAGAAAATATTTACCATGATGTTATTCAAACTGAAGGGTTTGAGTTATAAGGAGAGACTGGATAGGCAGGAACTTTTTCGCCAAAGTGTAGGAGGTTGAGGGTTGACCTTATAGAGACTTTTAAAATCATTAGAGACATAGATAGGGTGAATAGCAAAAGTCTTCCCCCCAGAGTAGTAGAGTTCAAAACTTGAAGGCATAGTTTTAAGGTGAGAGGGGAAAAATTTTAAAAGGGTCTTGAGGGGTAACTTTTTCCATCGTGGTGTATATATGGAATGCCAAATGAATTGGTAGAGGTGAGCACAATTACAATATTTAAAAGACATTTGAACAGGTACATGAATAGGAAAGGTTTAGAGGGATATGGATCAAAAGTGGGCAAATGGGACTCGTTTAATTTTGGGAAACCTGGTCAGCATGGATGAGTTGGACTGAAGGGTCTACTTCCATGTGTAATCCTCTGACTCTGTATATTAAACGAGTCCCATTTGCCCACCTTTGATCCATATCCCTCTAAACCTTCCTTATTCATGTATCTGTCTTTTAAATATTGTAATTGTGTGTGTGTGTATATATATCTGGCAAAGACTGTATTCTGATTTTCCGAAAGAAACTATCTCTACTCTGACTGGTAATACCCTCAGCACAGTGGGGGATGGACAAAATGTTATTTTGTTTACATAAGGACAGATTTTCAAAAAAATATAAAAGTTATTCTCTTTCCCTAAAGCCCCACAGAATGAAGTTGTAGTTTTTAACTCTTTCTTGGAAGAAATTTACATCAGGAGTAGTTCGTCCGTAACTGTCCACTGAGTTCACGGTAGTCAACCCTCACAATGGTGTAGTCTAAGATCTGTAGTATTATCATAACCATTCTAAAGGGAAGAAATTGCCCAAGAATGCTACCTTTCTACAGAGAACCTGTTTAGTTTAATAAGCCTTAGCTATACAATAAATGTCCCAGATATTTTAAGGGTTCAGGATTTCTCTTCAGAATATATTTCCCCCCTTAAGGAGTGTACAAGAATGGAATTAGTTTCATGGGAAAAAAAAATTGAGATTTATTTTACAATTTTATTCACAGATTAACCAATTTAAGTAGGTAAGTGGATGACTATGCCCAAAAATCTGTTAAACAATGTAATGCCAAATCCAGTACAATCCAGTTTAATATCATTGATAACTATTAAAGATTTTAACAATCTAAGAATAAAATATCCATCAACACTTAACTTTATCTCAAAGTCCTGAGCAAGTAAGAGGTATTATTCTGGTGGGGGAAAATATCTTCTGAGATTGATCAGACTACATTTGGAATATTGCATGCATTTCTGGTCTCCTTCCTATCAGAAGAATGTTGTGAAACTTGAAAGGGTTTGAAAAGGTTGACAAAGATGTTGCCAGGGTTGGAGGATTTGAGCTATAGGAAGAGGCTGAATAGGCTGGGGCTGTTTTCCCTGGAGCATTGGAGGCTGAGAGGTGACCTTATAGAGGTTTACAAAATGGATAGGATAAATAGATAAGGCCTTTTCTCTGGGGTGGGAGAATCCAGAACTAGAGGGCATAGGTTTAGGGTTAGAGGGGAAAGATATAAAAAGGACCTAAGGGTCAACTTTTTCATGCAGAGGATGTTGTGTGTATGGAATGAGCTGCCAGAGGAAGTGGTGGAGGCTGGTACAATTGCAGCATTTAAAAGGCATTTGGATGGGCAAATGAATAGGAAGGGTTTGGAGGGATATGGGCCTAGTGCTGGCAAATGGGACTAGTTTAGGTTAGAATATTTCATCAGCATGGATGAGTTGGACCAAAGGATCTGTTCTGTGTTGTACATCTCTATGACTCTAGACTCTAATTATTATTTGAGGGTTCCGGATACTTCTCAAATTTAATAACTACAAAGATGTAGTAGGTCTTAAGACCCATTGTTCTACCATTCATTATGATCATGGCTGATCATTGAGCTCAGTAACCAAATCCCTCCCTCCCCAGTATTCCTTTAGCCACAACAGCTATACATACTTTCATGAAAACACCATGTTTTGGCCTCAATCACTTTCTGTCATAGTGAATTCCACATGCTCACCACTCTGGGCGAAAAAATTTCTCCGTACCTCAGTCCTAAAAGGTTTATCTCTTATCCTTAAACTGCAGTCCTAGTTCTGGACTCTTCCACCGTAGAATCCTTACAGTGCAGAAAGAGGCCATTATGCCCATCGAGTCTGCACTGATCCTCCAAACAGCATCCCACTCAGATCCAGCCCCCCGCTACACTTCTTAGTTTATATAATACACCTAATCTTTATTTGGCAGAACAGAGTTCATAATACTGAAGTTTGCATGTTTATTTAATTATATTGCTAATTGTAATTCTCTTTTACAGTTACTTTTTTTCTCCAGACAAACAGGCCAATAACATGCAGAAGGAAGGACCTGGAATGCCAATAGTGACTGTGAAGATACTGATAGTCAGTTTTCCGGAGCAATTAAGGGAAACAGCAATAGCTGTAGAAAAGACTCTTCTGTTTTGAACTCTGATTCAGAAATTGTTTACACAGAAAGCTGTTGTTTTGAACATCTTTGACTATGCCCAGGAAGCCACTTTGCTGCTCATGTTGTTCTTTAATGTGCAAAATATGTATTGATTTAAGGGTAATTTATATCCATGTTTTAAATGAAATACTATTTCTAGTACAAAAGCTTTAGGGATAGGAACAAGTCATGGCAAGCTATTGTTTGAAATGTTTCAAAATATTTTTCCCTTTTTATAACATTGTGCTTTTCATCAATTTAAAATTGATCAATACAAAAGAGTCTTGTGTATGAAACTTAATTCTAACTGGCATATCATTGAAAATAAAAACATTGGAATTTGTAGGATAAATACCGCTCTTCTTGCACAGCATTTGTACTTGATATTGTAGAGCTTTTCAAGGATGAATATTGGAACGTTTTGAAGGGGAACACTTGTTTTTTCTTACATTATGAATGTGATGAGATCTTCAGATTGTCCTAAACTAACAACGTTCAAGTTCAGGTGAATTTTGAAAGTCTGTTTACTTTTGGGAAAGATTCTGGCTAATGATGAACTGTGGAATAGAACATTTTTTGGAAGGAGAGGGTAAATAAATGTTTAATTTGGTAGTATTTTAGTAGCAAGGGTGTGGAAACATAGAATTAGCTCCATTAAGTATAAAGTGGGTTTTAGGGGTTAAGTCAGCCACACTTTTTTAAGAAGAAATTAGATGTGCACTGAAAAATAAAAAATCTAAAAATTATACACAGGGAAAGCATAAAATGAGATTGGAGAAGATGACTCCATATGGAGCTAGAGTCAGTATTTGTCATGATGGAGTGAAATGTCTACAATATTGTCTTGCATAAGTGGGACATAATGCAGGCACTACTGCTGGCCTAATTCTAGCCATACCAAGAATTTGACCATAAATGTGGAGTGATGAGCTTCAGGTTTTTCTTTGCATGATTTGCACTGATTGTTCCTTTTATATCTTTAAGCCAATTTACACAGGTATCGATGTTTCATTGCCATAAGTGATGAGTATGTGTGGAATTTGGATTCTGAATTTTCATTGCAAAGTATTATCGGGACTGTGCTTTTTACTGCAGAGAATACTAACCAATGCGAAGAAATGGCACTTGTTTGTTATCAATACAATGCCTGTGTATTTTTCTCTCAATACCTGTTTTAATAAAGGCTGATTATTTGTATCAGCTAGAAGTTTTATTTTGCAGATGCACTTTTTCTCTTTCAGATCTAAGTTCTGATCTGTTGTTTTGTTGCCATTGCTCAAGATCTTGGCTACTTTTAATTTTTAACAGGATTTTTTCTTTTACTCTATCAAGCTCTTCATTTGCAGATATATTAACCTTGAAGACACAATTAAAATATTAAAAGTGGAAACTAAATCTTGTGGAAACACATTTATGTACGATAAATCTAACATGATTATAAATGTGCATGAATTAGAAGTTGAAGTAGGCCATCCGGCAATTCAATGAAATCACGGCTGATCGTGTATGTTCCAAATTCCACATTTCCATCTCCTTCAATTTCTTTGTCTAAAAAGAATCTATTTACCTCTGCCTGAAAAATGTTCAGTGACCCCACCTCCACTGTCTTCTGAGGTTGAAAATAGCAACAATCAAATTTCCTTTGTCATCCAGAAAGATTTCTGAGATACTTGTGAAGATTCTATAAAGAAAGCACATACAGTACTTCTAAGACCAGTTGAGAACAATGAGCAGAATGCTGCACGTTGAGTTTGAGAATGTGTCCACATGACTTGCTTCCCAAGAACTGAGCGATCTTGGAAATGCACAACATTTATAGGGAGAAAGTGGCATTCCAGTCCTCTGGAATGCTGCCACTGGGAGATTAATACTATGTTGTGGTTCTGTTTGCCGAGCTGGGAATTTGTGTTGCAGACGTTTCGTCCCCTGTCTAGGTGACATCCTCAGTTCTTGGAAGCGCTTCTGTGATCTTTCCTCCGGCAGTTGTAGTGGTTTGAATCTGCCGCTTCCGGTTGTCAGTTCTAGCTGTCTGTTGCAATGGCCGGTATATTGGGTCCAGGTCAATGTGCTTATTGATTGAATCTGTGGCATGGCACTCATCCACAGATTCAATCAATAAGCATGAGTGCCATGCCTATGTGCTTATTGATTGAATCTGTGGATGAGTGCCATGCCACAGATTCAATCAATAAGCACATTGACCTGGACCCAATATACCGGCCACTGCAACGGACAGCTAGAACTGACAACCGGAAGCGGCAGATTCAAGCCACTACAACTGTCGGAGGAAAGATCACAGAAACGCTTCACAGGAGGCTCCCAAGCACTGAGGATGTCACCTAGACAGGGACGAAACGTCTGCAACACAAATTCCCAGCTCGGCGAACAGAACCACAACAACAAGCACCCGAGCTACAAATCTTTTCACAAACTTTGAAGATTGATATTATTTTTGGATGGCAATTTTTTTGATGCAGAGTGATGCTGATAGCATGGGTTCAATTCCTGCACCAGCTGAAGTTACCATGAAGGAATCCGGCCTATGGTCTGGTAAGACTATGGTGACTTCACCTTCTACTGACCTTATCATGTTGATCCAGATCCACAGCAATATAGTTGATTCTTAACTGCCCTCTGAAATGACTGAGACCAAAGCAGAGATGGACAAAAATGCTGGACTTGTCATAGGTGGTCCTTGCCACCTAGGTACAGATTCTTCAGTACAAGCTCTTAGCAAAAAGCAATCAGAAATATAAAGTCCAGCATTATAGCTCATAGGAATAAATTTGAAAAATAGAGAAATACAAAGTTCAGAACAGCAGTCCTTCCAACCCAGTCCACACTAGCACCTAACCTCCAGTCTGCAGTGGGTCTTGACAACAGAATGTGCTGCGCTTTAGCTCAAGGCTGGTAGACCACGCTGAATCTGGAAATCCATGCAGAGGCCACACTGAGAGATTGCTACGCCAGGCTGAGAGAACGCCTCACTCAACTTTTTTTATATTGATTAGATTCCCCACAGTATAGAAACATGCCATTCGGCCCAAGAATCCCACACTGACCCTCCTGACAGCAACCCATCCAGACCCATCCCCCCACCCTATAATATACCCCTGACTAATGCACCTAAAAATATTGGCAATTTAGCATGACCAGTTCACCTAACCTGCACATCTTTGCACTTTGGGAGGAAATCCATGCAGACGTGGGGAGAATGTGCAAACTCCACACAATCGCCTGAGGTGGGAAGCAAACCTGGGTCCCTGGTACTGTGAGACATCAGCGCTAACCACTGAGCCACCATGCCACCACACCCTGTCCAATATTGGCACTTCAGGAGTTCATGACGTAGTTGGGAAGAAAGAAGAGAAATTAGAAATGAGAGAAAAAAGGAAGAATAAGAATTGGACAGAATTGCTACTCTGAAGTGTCCTACTCTGCCTCTGTCTTGGTGATGCCACTGGTGGCCACTTGTAAACTTATCAGTGTGCTCATTTGAGTAGTGTTTAGAGTCAAAAATAACCTAGGCGAAAGTGAAGTCTGCAGATGCTGGAGATTAGAGTCAAGAGTGTGGTGCTGGAAAAGTACAGCAGGTCAGGCAGCATCCGAGGAGTAGGGAAATCAACAAAATGTCGATTTTCCTGCTCCCAAAACAAAAACCCTGCAGATGCTGGGATCCAAAATGTACAGCAGGGAGGCTGGAAGAACACAGCAAGCCAGCAGCCCCAGGAGGTGGTCCTGATGAAGGGTTTATGCCCGAAACGTCGATTTTGCTGCTCCTCAGATGCTGCCTGACCTGCTGCGCTTTTCTACCACCACACTCTCGACTCTGATCTCCAGCATCTGCACTCCTCACTTTCACCTCCTAATGCTGCCTGGCTTGCTGTGTCTTCCAGCTTCCTGCCTGTCCATTTGAGTACGTGTGACAATGAAGCTCATTCAATTCAATATCCCTACTTCCCCCTGCCCCGTCTCCTACACGAATGAAGAAACGCCCGACTCAAGTTGCGAAGGAGCTTGGTCCAGGCGCTCTTCTGGCAACGCCGCTGCATTACAACGCCTAGGGCAGACAGGCCAAGTGGCACACCGCGGCCGGCGCGTGCGCATAGGGGCGCGCTGCGCCGTTGCCGCGGGGCGGGCGGGCGGGGGGGGGGGGGGTTGCGACGCCACGCGCGGGCGCGAGCACCGCTGCCATGGCAACGGCCGGGTCCGCGAGGGAAGAAGCGGCGGTTAAACGGGCGCCTGGTGCTGGGTTTCCGCCAGTGACCCTCCGTCCCTTGAGCCATGGCCTTACGGAAGGGGCCCCTGCTTTTGGTGCAGCTGACCGCCAACAAACTCCAGAGCCAGGTAGCCGCAACTGGCCGCCGGGGGGGAGGGGGGTGGATCTGATCTGTTTCCCCCCTCCTTTGGTCTCTGAGGTGGCTCTCTCTTGTACATCGTTACAGGGGTCTGCCATGTTGGGAAGGCCATCTCGATTGCCTTTGCGGTTCCAAACAGCACGAATAACGTGCCTCTTCCATAATTAATGGTGAAGACAGTGAGATGTAGGCGCAGATTGAGTAGGCCGTTGAGTATGCTCTGCACCGCCATTCAGTGAGATCGTGGCTGATCAGATAATCCTCAACTCCCTTTACCCCCAATGATCCACTTACTGGTCTTTAGATTAGATTAGATTCCCTACAGTATGGGAACAGGCCCTTCGGCCCAACAAGTTCACACCGACCCTCCAAAGAGGAGCCCACCCAGACCCATTCCCCTATATTTCCCTCTGACTAATGCACCTAACACTATGGGCAATTTAGCATGGCCAGTTCACCTACCTGTGCATCTTTGGACTGTGGGAGGAAACTGGAGGAAACCCACAAAGACACAGGGGGAACGTGCAAACTCCACACAGACTGTCGCCCAAGGTGGGAATCGAACCCGGATCCCTGTGAGGCAGCAGTGTTAACCACTGAACCACCGTACTGCCCTCAGTCCTGACTAGGAGAAAGTGAGGGCCATAGATACTGGAGATCAGCGTCAAAAAGTGTGGTGCTGGAAAAGCACTGCACGTCAGGTGGCATCCGAGGAGCAGGAAAGTCGACATTTCGGGTATAAGCCAGTCATCAGGAATTCCTCGGATGCTGCCTGACCTGCTGTGCTTTTCCAGTGCCACACTTTTCAACTGACCCTCAGTCGTGAGTATACTTCTAACAACTCAGCATCGATAGACCTCTGTAGTAAAGAATTCCACAGATTCACCACCCAAATCACAGTCAGATAGCTGGTGCAGACATGGACGGACTGAATGGCTTCCATCTGCACCCTAACAAATCCACGATTCAATGGGGGATATAATCCACAAAGACAAACATGGGCATTGTTGAAAAAGGTATAACTATTGTAGGGCTTTTGCAGTGTGCAGTGATAGCGTCCCTGCCTCTGAGTCAGTTGGTCTGGATCATGTCCTTGCTCCAGAGGTGTGCCACAGCATGTCTGAACATGCTGATCAAAATATCTATCATCAAAAACTTGGTAAAATGGTGTCAGGCAGTGGTTATTTGTATCTGAATTACAAATTTACTGGATGCCAATAGACTCATCACTGCACAGTAGAAAAAAAAATGATAAGTTAAGTTTGCCAAGGACTAATCTTGCACTTCTGCTGTTAAAAACCAAACTAGATCAGTATTTTCCTTCACAGAAGAGTGCTTGCCACCAGCATTCCTGTTCAAGAGCGCATATGTGGATACCCTGAAATGTACTGAGAAATTAAATAAATGGGCTCTTCAAACCAATTGTCAGTTTGGAGAAATTTCCAGTGAAAGTCATGACTGTGTAAATATAAATTGCCAATGTGCAGAATAACTATTTCTCATTGGAGTTTGTTGCCTGCCCAATACAAAAATGTTTAACAGGAAATTTGCCTACCATCCTGTACCTTTGTCAGCCTTGCAAGTAACTCTTCGTATCTTCTGAATTGGCTTAATACCATTCATTGTAAAGAATGATCAATAAGTCCAGCATAATTCTCTTTAGGGGAGTTGGGTTGGGAATAACGAGATTAAGGTAGAGGCTTTGTTCATTTCACTAAAATTGCAAAATCATTGAATTGTTCCATGTCCAAAGAAATAAACAGGTTTAATTGAAGATTAATCGTATCCCAGATTTCTATCATCTATGGCAAAAAAAGTGCTTCACTGTTTTCAACTGTGTATTCTTTTATATGAAATGTAAGATCACATTGAACTGTGCTAGTAAGGTTTAGTATTTGAATCATAAAGCTAATTAATGCCAACTGATCTGTTAGGAAGTATAGTACCTTGAAGGTAGGAGACAGAAGATGTTGGTGAACAAGTTGGACTGAAGAGTCTGTTTCTGTGTGTACAACTCTATTACTGCAGGTGCTATTCTTCCCCCATCACTGGCATTCCTAGGGGGATATGAACAAAAATATCAATGGCGGTTTTTGAATTTTCTCAGCTAAATTCATTTAGGATTATATAACTTATAATACTCAAAGTCATCTATGTTATCTCACAGAACATACTTAATCTGTGCACAAGTATAATGGCTTTCATTAAAATTTGATAATGATTCAGAATTCAAACAAGTTAGTGTTCTGCTATCATAAAAAATGTTCAACATTTATATGTTCACTGACCTACAAATATATTAAGCTGTGACACAACATGCACAAATTATGTTTTTGTTATATTATATCTTAAGGTTGATGTCTTGTTGAAGGATGTTAAGCAGCCTGATAAAAGAGAGAAAGTTTATGAGAGGTAAGTTTCTTACTTGCTGACCTCTAAATTGTTTTCACAGTTGTACAGTAGTCTGGCCAGAATTTTGACTGGCAACTTAACATTTCTTTCACTGATATTAACAATGATTTCTTGCATGTTAGGATAACGGGCAGTCACAGTTCCTGTTAATATTGCACTACGCTTCTTATCTCATTGCAATACTGAAAGTTTTAAAGGCTTTCATTGCCCTGCCTTTTGCTACGTGTGCCTTACTTTATACCACCTTCTATCTCCTGCATCCCTGTGTTTGATGATCTACATCGGCTCCTGAGTAACAGCCAAAATTTAAAATCCTTATCCTTGTTTACAAATCCCTCCATAGCTTCACCGTTTCTTTGTTATATTCTGCAGCCCAATTCCTTTATTTCTGCACTCCTCTAATTCTGACCTCTTCATTTAATTGCTCCACCATTGACAATTAAACCTTTAACTGTCAAGGTCTTAAGCTCTCACTTTCTCTGCTTAAAACTCTTGCATCCTTGAACCTACTCTTTAAAATCTACTTTGATGAACCTTTTACACATCTGCCCTAATATTTCTTTATTTGGCTCATGTGTCAAACTTTGATTGTATAGATTGAACAGAGGTAAACCATTTGGTCCCTTGAGCCTGCTCTACCATTCAATAGCTGATCTGTTTATGTTACAAATTCCACATTCATATACTCAATAACCCTTAACTCCTTTGCCTAACAATAATCTATCCACCCCTATCATAAAAACATTCAATGACCTTGCCCACTGCATTCTGAGGCAGAGAATCCTAAAGTTATACAGCCTCTGAGAAATGAAATTGCTCCTCATTTCTGTTGTGAAAGGCGAACCCCTAATTTTAAAATAGTGCTCCCTTGTTCTGGACTGATCTACAATCCTTCCATGTCCACTCATCAAGATCATTCGGAATCTTATCAATTCAGTCAAGTCATATCTTGCTTTTCTAAACTCCAGTGGAAGGAAGCCCAGCCCATCCAAACTATTCTCATAAGATAATCTGCTTATTTCCGGTATCAATCTCGGTGTCAATGATGCTGTGAAGTGCCTTTGAAATAAATCTAAGTCTGTGTAGTTCTGCGTCGTCTTTCCCTTTACTGTTTATTGGTCTTAACCATTCCTTTGCACGTTTTCAAAGATTTTTCTTGTCCTTTTAATAGTTTCACAATCTAGAGACAATGATGCCTACTTTATAATTGTGTGTTTAAATAACTAGATTGTTGAACAAGGATGCTTTCACACTAGCTTGACTTTTCCCAACAGTTTTGTTGTAAAAAGAAAACTTTGATGAATGCACATAGCATATCACAGCAATCTCCACCTCTTTTCAACACAGCAGGGGACAATCTACTTGAATGTGTTTAATTTGCCAACTTTGACATTGAATATCTCCAATTTTTTAAAATCACCCCACTGACGGTAGTCATGCCTTCAACTGTTAAAGTCTTAAAGCTCAGGGATTCCTAATTCTCTGGATTTCTATTTTCCTTCAAGACATCCTTAAAATATCTCTCCTTGACTAAGCTTTAGGGGCTGTGTATTCTGTTTATTTGAGCAAAACTACATGCTTTTAAACTACCTTCACATCTCTGTTGTCCATCTCAGTTATAGTATTGGAAATCTGACCTCATTACTGTAACTTTTTATTTCTTGTATCAGCTAAGTGAATTTACATCTATAGAGTTCAATCGTCTTTCAATGTTCATCTTTCACAGGGACTGGACTTTTCATATCTACTAATTTCAAGGAAATAATAATTGGAGTCAAAATTGTGGAATTTAATTAATACATAACTACAAAATTTGCTATGTCTTTTGCCTAAAACAATGTTCAGATTGTTGTGACCATTGGAATGTATAGTATCCTTTCAGTTAATTGCACTTTGGAGAGTAAGAACAGCAAGTTAAAGCATGCTACCACAATCACAGTTTGCCTTTGCATCAAAACGTGTTTGAGGTCATTAGCTTCATAGTTTGTATATTTCTGCTTTTTTATGGTTCTGTAAACAACTTTGTTTTACAAGACATTTTGGGGTTTACAGATGCATCCTACTAAAGAAATCAGTGGATGAAACCTTGGAGACACTACGCAAGTTGAAGAAAGTAAGTTTAAAATTTAATAAGCTTGTTGCCTTTATCTCTTAATGGTTGAAGCATTTCAGTTTTTCACCTTGTAGAAATCTCATTAGGATTTGGTCTGAAAGCTTTTAAGAAAAATGTTCCTTCATGTATCCTGTTGGGTAGTTGTACCATTGTGGAGTCTTTTTTTTCAGTAAGTCCAAATAAGTCCCATATGACAAAGCAATGTCACACACAACAACAAATTTCATTCAGTAATTTCTGGTCATCTGGCAGGCACAACAGTCTCTTATTTCATGTAGGATTATCTTTAAAGGGGAAAATTTTAATGGGGCCAACTCTTATTCTGTAAAAAGAGCTTATGGCCAACATATTGATTGAGTCATCCAATACACATGTACCCCTTCTTCCAGTAGAGGAGCATTGGTGATTGCATCCTGCTTTGTGAAACAATAGAGTGGAATCAAAAATTCAATTTCCAGTTGTACAATACAGGCTTGCTCTTCTGAAATTTCTGCAATTTGGTGGAATTATGATATTTGAATTAGAGTCATAGAGATGTACAGCACAGAAACAGACCGTTCGGTCCAACCCATCCATGCTGACCAGATATCCCAACCCAATCTAGTCCCACCTGCCAGCACCCGGCCCATATCCTTCTCAACCTTCCTATTCATATACCCATCCAAATGCCTTTTAAATGTTGCAATTGTACTAGTGAAATTTTATCCTTTAATTCTTTTTCCGTCTAACCTCCACCCCTCTCCAAATCTCAGAAAACTCAGACAAAAGTTGCCATTAATGATGCCAGGAATAGACTGAGGGAGTTGTTGCTCGTCACCTAAGGAGGACAAGCTTTTGCTGCTGGCCACTTCTTGGGACTGCTGGTTTCAGAGGTCCTGTGGATGGGGAAGGGGAGCAGCAGAGATGAAGGCTTTCCCTCTGTATGGCAGACTTGATCACCAGTGTCAGTGTTGTTGATATCGACCACTCATCAAGGATTGATTAAGTGTATGGCTTAGTTTATTTAAAATCATAAAACATGTTTGAAGTTATGAAACAGATTTAGAACAGAGCACTGGAGTTCATTGTGTTCTGTATGCACATTCATTCAGACTGAGTGGAGTTTACATAAAGCCCCTTTCTTACGTGCTTAAAAGATAAAGCCTTTTGTGGCGCAGTGGCAGTGTTCCTACCCCTGAACCAGAAGGCACGGAGTTCAAGTCCCACCTGCTGCAGAAGTGTGTAATAGCATTTATAAACAAGTTGATTATAAAAATATGTTTAAAAAGCCTCTTAAAGGTACAGTGTACTCCTGCATTCCAAAAGTTATTTGCAATAACTGGTAATCCTATTTTTCATGTGTATGTAGTTTACTGAAAAATCTAGATCACATGGTGGTGATTTTATCTGGATTTCCACATTCAGTGATACTGCCTATTGTTCTGACTTGTCAACTTTTTCCCCCTATATCCTTGGAGACCTCGACCTCAGAGGTTCTTTGTTTTCTTCTGTAACCTGCTTGCATTCTGTCACTAAAATGTCAATTTGACATTAGTTTCTGACCATGACAGTTTTCTGAGCAGTTGGTCATAGATGGCCATATTTGCTATCCATCTACACTTTTTTTTTTGCCATTTTCTCAAGCAGTACTTTTTGTACATAAGCCAGTGTTTCTGAGGTTGCTCCTGTGGAGCGTGTTAGCATCTCCTTGTCTTCCTGTAAATTGGGAAGTTTTTTGTTGGATTGTGATTCACAACTTGTAGTTCACCTTGCTTACTTTTGTTTTTCCCTCTTACAGCTCTTTGTTTAGCTTTATGAGTGTAAAGGCTTCACTATCTCCAAGGTGGTATTCTAAGTTTTGGCTTTATCTTGAAATGGTTGTTTCTATGGACAGCAGATTTGCTGGTTCTTAAGAGAGTGAGGTTTCTATTTTTCTTTCATATTCAGTTCAGTATGTATTTCTTGAGTAGCCTGCAGTGGTTTCTGTTGTGGCTCTGACATTTGACTGATTCCATGTGTTATGACTACTCCAAAATTGCAACTTGCTGGTAAACCTGCAGTTGCAGGTTAGCAGTGCCTATGGTGTAACACATCTGCAACATCAAAATACATAGAACAGTACAGCACAGTACAGGCTCTTTAGCCCTCGATGTTGTGTCGGTCTTTTATCCTACTCTAAGATCAGACTAACCTACATACCCTTCATTGTACTAACTTCCATATAACTATCCAAGCGTCTTTTAAATGTCCCAAATGTATCTGATTCTACTACCACTGCTGGCAGTGCATTCCACGCACCTACCACTCTCTGAGTAAAGACCCTAACTCTGACATCTCCCCTAAATCATCCAAGAACCTCTTTAAAATTATGCCCCCTCGTGATAGACATTTCTGCCATGGAAAAAAGTCTCAGTCTGTGCTCTCTATTTATGCTTCTCAACATCTTGTACACGTCTATCAAGTCACCTCTCATCTTTCTCTGTTTCACTGAGAAAAAACATAGATCCCTCAACATTTCTTCATAAGACATGCTCTCCAGTCCAGACAGGATCCTGATAAATCTCCTTTGCACCCTTTAAAGCTTTCCTATAATGAGGCGAACAGAACTGAACACAATATTCCAAGTATGGTGTAACCAGGACTCTGTAGAGCTGCAGCATAACCTCGTGGCTCTTAAATTCAATCCCTCTGCTATTGAAAGCCAACACACCATAAGCCTTCTTAACAACCCTATCAACTTGGGTGGCAATTTTGAGGGATCTACAGACATGGACCCCAAAATCCCTCTGTTCCTACACTGCCAAGAATCCTGCCTTTAACCCTGTATTCTGCATTTAAATTCAACCATCCAAAGTGAATCACTTCACATTTTTCCAGGTTGAACGTCATCTGCCACTTATCAGCCCAGTTCTGCATCCTGTCGATGTCTTGTTGCAACCTACAACAGCCCTCCACACTATCCACAACTCCACTAACCTCCGCGTCATTGGCAAACTTACTAACCCACCCTTCCACTTCCTCATCCAAGTCATTTATAAAAATCACAAAGAGTAGAGGTCCCGGAACCGATCCCTGTGGATCACCATTGGTCACCCTCTGTCTTCTATGGGCCAGCCAATTCTGTATCCAGACAGACAGGCTTCCCTGTATCCCATGCCTCCTTATTTTCTGAATTAGCCTAAAGTACATCTACACTACATCCACTGCTATACCTTCATCTACCTTTGTCACATCCTCAAAGAATTCAAGAAGGTTTGTGAGGCATGACCTGTCCCTCACAAAGCCATGCTGACTATCTCTAATCAAACAATGGTTTTCTAAGGAATCATAAATCCTGTCTGTCAGAATCCTCTCCAATACTCTGCCCACCACTGACATAAGACTAACTGGTCTGTAATTCCCAGGATAATCCCTATTTCCTTTCTTGAACAAAGGATTAACATTTACCAGCCAGTAATCATCTGGTACTACTACAGTGGACAGTGAGGCTGAAAAAGATCATTGCCAATGATGCAACAATCTCTTCCCTCACTTACTGTAGTAACCTAGAGTATATCCCACCCGGCCCAGGGGATTTAGCTATTCTTAGGATTTTCAAATTTTTCAGCATATCCTCTTTCCTGACATCAACCTATTCTAACATATTAGTCTTTTTCTTGTTGACCTCAGAAACATCAAGGTCTCTCTCATTAGTTAATATTGAAGCAAAGTCTTCATTAGGGACCTCCCCTACCCCCTCTGAATCTAGTCGTAACTTCCCTCCACTATCCTCGATTGGCCCAACCTTCACTCTGGCCATCTTCTTATACCTCACATAAGTGTAAAATGCCATAGCATTTTCCCTAATCCTACTCGCTAAAGCTTTTTCATGTCCCTTTCTAGCTCTCCTAAGTCCATTCTTCACTTCTTTCCTGGCTACCTTGTAACCCTGTAAAGCCCTGTCTGATCCTTGCTTCTTCAACCTTAAGTAAGTGTACTTCTTCCTCTTGACTAGATGTTCCACATGCCTTGTCACCCGAGGTTCTTTTCAACTTACGATCCCTTCTTTCCCTTATTGGTCAAACCTGTCCAGCACTATTAGCAGGTGTTTCCTAAACATCCTTCACATTTCTATTGTGCATTTCCCTGAGAACATCTGTTCCCAGTTTAGGTCCCCCAGTTCCTACCTAATAGCATTGTAATTCCCCCTCACCCAATTAAGTGCTTTCCCATCCTATCTGCTCATATCCTTCTCCATGACTGTAGTAAAGGTCATGGAGTTGTGATCACTATCACCGAAATGCTCCCCCACCAAGAGATCTGACACCTGACCTGGTTCATGCCAAGCACCAAATCCAATATGGCCTCCCCTCTAGTTGACCTATCTACATTTTGAGTCAGGAACCCTTCCTGGACACACACCAGCAAAAACTGCTCCACCCAAACTATTTGAACTAAGTAGGTTCCAGTCAATATTAGGGAAGTTAAAAACACCCATGACAACAATCCTGTTAGTTCTGCACCTTTGCAAAATCTGCTGCCCAGTCTGCTCCTCTGTGTCTCTGTTGCTACTGGGGGGCCTGTAGAAAACTCCCAATAAAGTGACTACTCCTTTCCTGTTTCTGACTTCACCCATACTGACTCTGTGGACAAACTCTCCTTGACGATCTCTCTTTTTGCGATACTGTTCCTGATTTGTAATTTCAATCCTCCACCGCTTTTATCTCCCCCTCTATTCCTTTTGAAACATCTAAACCCTGGAACATCCAACAACCATTCCTGCCAGTATGATATCCAAGTCTCTGCAATGGCCACAACATCATAATTCCAAGAAGTACTGATCCATGCTCTGAGTTCATCACCCTTATTCCTGATACTTCTTGCATTAAAATAGACACACTTCAACCCATCACACTGACTGCATCTTTGCCCTGTCAAGTGCCTATTCCTCCTGACTGACTGTCTGCACGCTGTATTTGGCTGTTCATTATGATCCATAGCTCAGGTTCCCACCCCCCTGGCAACCCTCTCAAAGAGCTCTAGGAAACCTCCCACTTAGGATATTAATGCTCCTCCAGTTCCATCCTCCTTATACAGGCCTCACCTTTCCCAAAACTTATTTGAAGTCTTCTCGCTGTGTAGCCTCGTGTTCATCTGCACTCGCTCTCTATTCGTAGCCTCACTAACACATGGCACCGGTAGCAATCCTGAGGTTATTACTCTACTCATCCTGCCTTCTAGCTTCCAACCTATATACTTGATCATATATACTTGCATTCCAGCCTGATTGATCTCACATACAGAATTGATATATTGCTATATATTGAGGATTTTACATTAATAGATTTCATTAAGCCTTCTCATATATGTGAGTACATTATTTGTTAAATTTGCAGGGTTGGTGTTTGATACTGGCTTCTGTATTCATCTTTACTATAACGGATAATTACAAATATTCTGAGGACGATTCACTTGAAACTTTGTGAACACTTTGACAGGGTTTAATGACATTGATGTTTTCTGTGAGATTGACAGTGTTAAACTACTCATTATCTCATTTTGTATTTGGTCTGAAAATTCGATCATTTTACATATACTCCTCTGGTGGGATATCAGGAGGTATGTTTTGGAGCTTGAAAGTACTGAACTCTTTGGGTTCCTCATCTAATTACCTTTTTCTGCCACATGACTTGTAAAATTGATTGAAAGCTATGTATTTCTTTGGTGTGTGCGGAAGACCATATATTGTACTTTTGCAAGTAGTTGGGAAAGGTGTAATAAGGGACCCAGCATTGAACCCTGTAATATGCCACTGGATACAGGCCTCCAGACCATAAACTATAGGAGTGGAATTAGGCCAGTCGGCCAATGAGTCTAACCTGTTCTCTCCTTGTAACCTGCAATCCCCTTCCTACTCAGAAATCTATCTATCTCTTTCTTAAATACACTCAAATCACTTGGCTTCCACAGCTTTCTGCAGTAATGATTTCCCTGGGTTAACTACTCTCTGGCTGAAGAAATTCCTTTTCATCTCAGTTCTAATTAGTCCCTTCACTCTGAGCCTCTGCCCTCCGGTCCGAGTTTTGTCTTCTAGGGGTAACATCTTATCCATGTCTAACCTATCCAAGTATCTCAGTATTCTTTAAGTTTCAATGAAATCCCCCCCCATCCTTCTAAACTCCATTGAGTCCAGACTCAGACTCTTCATATCGCAAACCCTTCTTCCCCCAGAATCATTTTGACAGAAATATGGAGGTTGTTTAGGAAGCACTTGCTGATAATGCTATTCCACTGAGGCAAGGAAGGGATGATAGATTGAAAGAACCTTAGGTGATGAGGGATGTGAAACAACTAGTCAAGACGAAGAAGGGAGCTTACTTAAGGTTGAGGAGGCAAGGATCAGACAGGGCTGTAGAGAGTTACAAGGTAGCCAGGAAGGAACTGAAGAATGGACTTAGGAGAGCTAGAAAGGGACATAGAAAAGCTTTAGCAGGTACGATTAAGGAAATCCCTAAGGCATTCTTCACTTCTGTGAGGAACAATAGGATGGCCAGAGTGAGGGTAGGGCCGATCAGGGATAGTGGAGGGAAGTTGCGACTGGAGTCTGAGGAGGTAGTGAAGGTCCTTAATGAATACTTGGCTTCAGTATTGACGTTTCTGAGGACAGCGTGAAACAGACTGGTACACTTGAACAGGTTGATGTTAAGAATGAGGATGTGCTGAAAATTTTGAAAATCATAAGGATAGATAAATCCCCTGGGCTAGACAGGATATACCTGGGTTACTACAGGAAGTGAGGGAAGAGATTGCTGCACCATTGGTGATGATCTTTGCGTCCTCACTGTCCACTGGAGTAGTGCCAGATGAGTGGTGGGTGGCAAATGTTATTCCCTTGTTCAAGAAAGGGAATAGGTAAAATCCTGGGAATTGCAGAGCAGTCAGTCTCATCTCTGTATTGGAGATGATTGTGAGAGATAGGATTTATGGTTATTTGGAAAACCATAGTTTGATTAGAGATAGTCAGCATAACTTTGAGAGGGGCAGGTCCTGCCTCACTAATGTTATTGAATTCTTTGAGGATGTGACAAACATATTGATGAAGGTAGAGCAGTGGATGTGGTGTACATGGATTTTAGCAAGGCATTTGATAAGCTTCCCCATGGTAGGCTCATTCAGAAAGTAAGGAATCATGGGATACAGAGAAACCTGTCTGTCTGGATACAGAATTGGCTGGCCCATAGAAGACAGAGGGTAGTGATGGAGAAAGTGAGAACTGCAGGTGTTGGAGATCAGAGTCGAGACTGTGATGCTGGAAAAGCACAGCAGGTCAGGCAGCTTCTGAGGAACAGGAGAATCAACGTTTCAAGCATAAGCCCTTCATCTTGAATGGTCATCAGGACAGAGGGTGGGGGTAGATGGAAAGTATTCAGCCTGGAGCTTGGTGACCAGTGTTGTTCTACAGGGATCGGTTCTGGGACCTCTGCTCTTTGTGATTTTTATAAATGACTTGGATGAGGAGTTGTGAGGGCGGGTTAGTAAGTTTGCAGATGACACAAAGGTTTGGTGGAGTGATAGATAGCATGGAGGGTTGTAGGTTGCAATGGAATATTGACAGGATGCAGAACCAGGCTTGTAAGTGGCACATGGAGTTCAATCTGGAAAAGTGTGAAGTGATTCACTTTGGAAGGTTGAATTGAATGCAGAACACAGGGTTAAAAGCAGGATTCTTGACAGTGTGGAGGGACAGAGAGATCTTGGGGGCCATGTCCGTAGATCCCTCAAAGTTGCCACCCAAGTTGATAGGATTGTCAAGAAGGCGTACGTTGTGTTGGCTTTCATTAGAAGGGGGATTGAGTTTAAGAGCCACACGGTTATGCTGTAGCTCTGTAGATCCCTGGTTAGAGCACACTTGGAATATTGTGTTCAGTTCTGTTTGCCTCATTATAGGAAGAATGTGGAAGCGTTGAAGAGGGGGCAAAGGAGATTTACCAGGATGCTGCCTGGATTGGAGGGCCTGTCTTATGAAGAAACATTGAGGGAGCTAGGTTTTTTCTCATTGAAGCGAAGAAGGATGAGAGGTGACTTGATAGATGATGAGAGGCATAGATAAAGTGGATAGCCAGTGTGGAAATGGCTATCATGAAGGGCATAATTTTAAGGTGTTTGGAAGAAGGTTTAGGGGAGATGTCAGCGGTAGGCTCTTTACTCAGAGAATGATAGGTGCGTGGAAAGCACTACCAGCAGTGCTGGTACAGTCAGATACGTTAGAGACATTCAAGCGACGCTTGGCTCGGATCATGGAAGATAGTACAATGAAGGGTACGTAGGTTAGTCTGATCTTAGAGGAGGATAAAAAGTTGGCACTGCGTTAAGGGCTGAAGGACCTGTACTGTGCTGTACTATTCTACTTTCTAAACCTCCTTTGGATCCCTTCCAAAGCCACTACATCCTTTCTTAGATACGGGTCCAAAACTGCTCACAATATTCCAAATGCAATCTAACCAGATCTTTATACAGCTTCAGCAGTACATTTCTATTAGGCAAAAGTGAGGACTGCAGATGCAGGAAACCAGAGTTTAGATTAGAGTGGTGCTGGAAAAGCACAACAGGTCAGGCAGTATCCAAGGAGTAGGAAAATCAACGTTTCGGGCAAAAGCCCTTCATCAGGAAGAGAGTACATTTCTATTGTACTCAAGCCCTCTTGAAATGAATACTAATGTTGCATTTGCCTTCCCAAATGTCAACTGAACCTGCATGCAAATTTGATACACTATCTACAAATATAGTGCCTTTTCCAAGTTTTAATGTCATTCATCAACACTTAAATCATCTCTATAAAACTGCTCACAGCTAGGTGGAGTAGAGACAGGGAAGACATACCGGAGTTAAAGCGGCTCACCAAGCATGGATGGGTGGAACAATAGAGCTGCGTAGCACCATTCATTTAGTTAATAGACCCTGAGCATTGACATCATCCGATGTGTTTGTGGTATTTAACAATTATTGCCTCACATTACCCGCCACTCTTGTGCTGTCTAAAATTAAAACTAAAATTTAATGATCAAATGAACATGTAGTAAAATATTAAACTAAAACTACAAAATATCTAAAACTAATCTTAAAACGCTAATATACTTTAAAATACTAAACACAAATAAAATATCGATATTATAAAATGTCCAATATCAAAATAATACCCAAAGAACATTTTTTGGGTGGTACAGTGGCTCAGTGGTTAGCACAGCTGTCTCACAGCGCCAGGCTCCCAGGTTCGATTCCAGCCTCAGGTGACTGTGTGGAGTTTGCACATCTCCCCATGTCTGCATGCGTTTCCTCTGGGTGCTCCGGTTTCCTCCCACAGTCCAAAGATGTGCAGGTGAATTGGCCATGGTAAATTGCCCATGTTAGGTGCATTAGTCAGAGAGAAATGGGTCTGGGTGGGTTACTCTTCGGAGAGTCGGTGTGGACTGATTCCACACTGTAGGGAATATAATCTAAACATCATAAAGGCTGTACAGATAAAGTCTTTTAGTTGTCACTAAATATTAAACAAACTAGAGTATAGAGTGTGCCCTGTTTGACCCCTTTGGCATTTTATAATAAAACCTGCCTTCAATTACAATGGCATTATTCATATATAGATTAGCAATTAATTAGATTAATTCTTTTGGGAGGGCCACTCTTTGTAATGCTTTAGGAAGCAGCTTATGCCCAGTCAAGTCAAATGCTTTGATCCAATTGATAAAGACAACTGAGAGGTTTTTTTTTATATATTTCTTTTTGCTCCTTTGACAATGTTATCTACAATAGCAATGTTTTCATTGCATCCAGAGAGTGTAGCAAGGAACCCTTTTACCTAAAATTAAACACAACTGCGCCACTTGAGGATGGGACCTCTAGTAATTACCTTCCAATTATCTGTATCTTTTAGGCTCTCCTAATCTTCTGTTTTAGGATTAAAACTGTTCTACTATTGGAGATCTGGAACAACACCTGACTTTAACCATAAAGAAGAGTTAAAAATCACACAACAACAGGTTGTATTCCAACAGGTTTATTTGGAAGCACTAGCTTTTGTTGTGCTGCTCCTTTATTAGTTAGTTACCTGATGAAGGAACAGCACTCTGAATACTAATGCTTCCAAATAAACCTTGAGAGTGGGGTGCTGGAAAAGCACAGTAGGTCAGGCATCATCCGAGGATCAGGAGAATTGACGTTTCGGGCATAAGTCTTTCATCAGAAATCCTGATAGATTCCAGATAAAGCTGTTGGACTATAACCTGGTGTTGTGTGATTTTTAACTTTTTTAGATTAGATTACTTACAGTGTGGAAACAGGCCCTTCGGCCCAACAAGTCCACACCGACCCGCCGAAGCGCAACCCACCCATACCCCTACATTTACCCCTTTAACCTAACACTATGGGCAATTTAGCATGGCCAATTCACCTGACCCGCACAACTTTTGGACTGTGGGAGGAAACCGGAGCACCCGGAGGAAACCCACGCAGACATGGGGAGAATGTGCAAACTCCACACAGTCAGTCGCCTGAGTCGGGAATTGAACCCGGGTCTCTGGCGCTGTGAGGCAGCAGTGCTAACCACTGTGCCACCGTGCCGCCCGTGCTTTGTTCAACCCAGTCCAACACCAGCACCTCCACATCTTGAAGAAGAGAGTTTAGGGAGACATGACGTGTCGCTGTTATGAATCGCTAACATATCCTTTCATTTCAAACCATTTATTATAATTTTATCGCATTTACATTCTGCATGCAAAAAAAGACCCTGAGCTTCCAGTTGCCTGCTACTTTAACACACCACCTTGTTCCCCGGCCAACATCTCTGTCTCAGGCTTGCTGCAGTGCTCCAGCGAAGCTCAGTGCAAGCTGGAAGAACAACACCTCATTTTACACATGGGGACCCTGCAGCTCTCCTGGAGTCAATACTGAGTTCAATAATTTTAAGACCTGAACTGTCCCATGCCCTAGCCCCCAACCCCACTCACCAGGCCTTGTTATCACATGGACTGTGATTATACACTATCTATTGTTAGCCATTAACAATCTCCATTAACAGCTATTCACTCTCCCAGCCAGATCGTTATCCACTCCTTTGTTTGTCAAACTGTCTCATCTCTCTGCGCTCTATCTCCATCCCCTTACCCCTCACACCACCCTACCTTCTGCATGTAAACCTAGCTATCATCAGTTCTGAGGAAAGGTCACCCGATCCAAAATGTTAACATTGAATTCTCTGCACAGATGCTGCCAGACCTGCTGAGCTTTTCCACCAACTTCTATTTTTGTTCCTAAGATTGTGCTGTTGCTGTTTGGGGTGCCAACTGCTAGCAGAAGATCTGCTGTTGGCATTACAATTTTGAGCTTTGTATAACACTGCAGCTTGACTGCATCCACTCTGTGACACTCAGCATCCAACTACACCTAGGTTGACCCAAGCTTCTGCTGTCCTCCACCTTGCCTTCTTAAAGAGATTTCTGTGGCATTTCATCTCTGATCAAATGGTTTAAATACTGACATTTTCCTTTCTGGATGCATCCTTTTAGAGTCCTTTTTGCATTTGAAATTTCCAGTACTACTTCATTTGTTTTATGTTTTGTATATGGAACTTTAAACATGTTGTTTGGCATCTACATTTCAAATACCTCTCGTTTTCTTTCTTAGATCTTTATTTATTTTCCAGGTTTCTCAAGAATGCAGAAGAAATAGGTAGAATCAATGGATAGAATCTCATTAATTTTTCTCTTACTACAACTTGAAACTTCTTGTTACTAACTTATTCTTCATCTTCACGAAATTACTACTGGGTATCTCTGACTTTCATCTAACGTCTGCTTCAGATGTACCATCTTCTGTTCTAATTTGTCCTCAAAAGACAAATTTATCTACTTGTATGATACCATCTAGATTAGATTAGATTAGATTACTTACAGTGTAGAAATAGGCCCTTCGGCCCAACAAGTCCACACCGACCCACCGAAGCGCAACCCACCCAGACCAATTCCCCTACATTAACCCCTTCACCAAACACTACGGGCAATTTAGAATGGCCAATTCACCTAACCTGCACATTTTTGGATTGTGGGAGGAAACTGGAGCACCCGGAGGAAATCCACGTAGACACGGGAATAATATGCAAACTCCACACATGGAGTCGCCTGAGGCAGGAATTGAACCCAGGTCTCTGGCGCTGTGAGGCAGCAGTGCTAACCACTGTGCCACCGTGCCGCCTACATCTACTTTGATCATCATAGTCTTAGAGTCATAGAGATGTACAGCATGGATACAAACCCTTCGGTCCAACCCATCCATGCCGACCAGATATCCCAACCCAATCTAGTCCCACCTGCCAGCACCCGGCCCATATCCCTCCAAACCCTTCCTATTCATACACCCATCCAAATACCTCTTAAATGTTGCAATTGTACCAGCCTCCACCACATACTGTGGCAGCTCATTCCATACACGTACCACCCTCTGCGTGAAAAAGTTGCCCCTTAGGTCTCTTTTATATCTTTTCCTTCTTACCCTAAACCTATGCCCTCTAGTTCTGGACTCTAATATATTCCTTTTAACTATCACTCTTTATGGTGTTCCTAGTCAATCCATATTCTAAATTCATTGATTTTACTTTATCTACAATATTTTAGAACATAGAACATAGAAAAGTACAGCACAGAACAGGCCCTTCGGCCCACAATGTTGTGTCGAGGATTATTCCTCATCTAAAATAAAATAACCTAACCAACGCACCCCTCAATTCACTGCTGTCCATGTGCATGTCCAGCAGTCGCTTAAATGTTCTGAATGACTCTGCTTCCACCATCACCGCTGGCAGTACATTCCATGCATTCACAACTCTCTGCGTAAAGAACATACCTCAGACGTCTTCTCTATACCTTCCTCCTAATATCTTAAACGATGACCCCTCGTGCCAGTCAGTCCTGTCCTGGGGACAAGTCTCTGGCTATTGACTTTATCCAAGTCTCTCATTACCTTGTATACCTTGACATGGTCACCTCTCTTCCTCCTTCTCTCCAGAGAGAAAAGTCCGAGCTTAGTCAACCTCTCTTCATAAGACAAGCCCTCCAGTCCAGGCAGAACCTGGTAAACCTTCTTTGTACCTTCTCCAAAGCCTCTGTATCTTTCCTATAATAGGGTGACCAGAACTGGACACAATATTCCAGATGTGGTCTCACCAGAGTCTTATAGAGCTGCAGCAAAACCTTGCGGCTCTTAAACTCGATCCCCCTGTTAATGAAGGCCAAAACGCCATATGCTTTCTTAACAACCCTATCCACTTGGGTAGCAATTTTGAAAGATCCAAGCATTTGAACTCCAAGGTCCCTCTGTTCCTTCACACTGCCAAGAATCCTGTCTTTAATCTGATATTCAGCATTCAAGTTCAACCTTCCAAAATGCATCACTTCGCATTTACCCAGGTTGAACTCCATCTGCCATTTCTCAGCCCAGCTCTGCATCCTGTTTATGTAGTGCTGCAGCCTGCAATATCCCTCGATACTATCAACGGCATCGCCAACCTTTGTGTCATCGGCCCTCAACCTCCTCATCCAAGTCATTTATAAAAACTACAAAGAGAAGAGGCCCAAGAATAGAGCCTTGTGGGACACCACTCACCACTGACCTCTAGGCAGAATACTTTCCATCTACAACCACTCTCTGCCTTCTGTCAGCTAACCAATTCTGAATCCAGACAGCCAAATCTCCCTGTATCCCATACCTCCTTACTTTATGAATGAGCCTACCATGGGAACCTTATCAAATGCCTTGCTGAAGTCCATATACACCACATCCTGTGCTCGACCTTCATCAACCTATCTTGTCAACTCCTCAAAGAACTCAATAAAATTTGTGAGGCAGGACTTGCCACTTACAAAGCCATGCTGATTGCATTTAATCGCTCTATGTTTTTCCAAATAGTCATAAATCCTATCCCTCAGAATTCTTTCCAAAACCTTACTGACCACAGACGTAAGACTGACTGGTCTGTAATTGCCAGTGATTTCCCTATTGCCAGGGATTTCCCTATTGCCCTTCTTGAAAAGAGGAACAACATTCGCTTCCCTCCAATCCTCCAACTCGTGGAGAGTGTGGAAGCAAAGATCTTCGCCAGTGGCTTAGCAACCTTCTTTCTCACTTCCCGGAGCAACCTAGGATAAATCCCTGGGGACTTATCAATCTTAATGTTTGCCACAGTTTCCAGTCCATGAACTTCATCAATCTTGATCTGTTCAAGCCTGTTTCCCAGCTCCTCGAAATTCTCATTCACAACAAGGTCCCTTTCCTTCGTGAAAACCAAACCAAAAAAACTCATAGGCTTCCCCTATCTGCTCAGACTCCACGGACAAGTTCCCTATGCTATCTCTGACCGGCCTTACCTTCTCCCTGGTCATTCTCTTATTCCTCACATATGACTAAAATGCCTTTGGGTTCTCCCTAATCCTTCCTGCCAAGCCTTTATCGTGCCTCCTCCTGGCTTTCCTCAGTCCATTTCTGACCTCCTTTCTAGTAGGCCTGTAATTGTCTAAAGGTAAAAACAATGACTGCAGATGCTGGAAACCAGATTCTGGATTAGTGGTGGTGGAAGAGCACAGCAGTTCAGGCAGCATCCGAGGAGCAGTTATTCCTGATGAAGAGCTTTTGCCCGAAAAGTCGATTTTCCTGCTCCTCGGATGCTGCCTGAACTGCTGTGCTCTTCCAGCACCAATAATCCAGAATCTGTAATCCTCTAAAGCTGTGCTAGATCCTTGCTTCCTCCACCTTATGTAAGCTGCCTTCTTCCTTTTGACGAGAAGCTCCTCTCTTCTTGCCATCCAAGACTCCTTAATCTTACCCCTCCTTGCCTGCCTCAGTGGAACAAATTTGTGCATCACTCGCAACAATTGCTTCTTAAACAGTCTCCACATGTCTGTTGTGCCCTTTCTGTGGAGCAATTGCTCCCAATCTGTACTTCCCAACTCCTGTCTGATAGCGTTATAATTTCCTTTTCTCCAGTTAAATATTTTTCCTTGGTAACTGCTCCTTTCCCTATACCAGGCTGTGGTAAATGTGAGGCAGCTGTGGTCACTGTCACCAAAGTGTTCTCCCACCGTGAGATCTGACACTGGTCTTTGCTCATTGCCGAGCACCAAATCCAAAATGGCCTCTCCCTTCATCGGTCTGTCTACATACTGAGTAAGGAAGCCCTCCTGAACACACCTGACAAAGTGGCTCCATCCAAACCATCTGCACTAAGGAAAGTTGAAGTCACCCATAACAACAACTCTGCTACATCTGCGTTTTTTCAAAATCTGCCCACCTATGAGTTCTTCAATCTCCCTACTGCTATTAGGTGGTCTGTAGAAACCCCCCAATGAGGTGGCTGCTCCCTTGCTGTTTCTAACTTCCACTATACTGACTCAGTAGACAAACCTTCCTCAACAACCTTCATTTCTATAGCTGTGATGCACTCTCTGATTAGCAATGCTACACCCCATCCACTTTTTCCACCCTCCCTGTTCTAAACCCTGGAACATCTCGCAACCATTCCTGTTCTTGTGAAACTCACGTCTCCGTTATGGCCACAACATCATACTCCCAAGTACTGATCCATGCTCTAAGTTAATCACTCTTATTTCTTACACTCCTTGCATTAAAGCAGACACACTTTAACCGATCCCTTTGTTTCACCACGTGAAAAACCTTCCCAATAGTTTCACTACATCCTGTCACTGCCCCATCTACAACTACCCCCCCTCTCACATATGTAACTCTGGTTCCCACCCCCATGCCAAACTATTTTCTAAAACCTCTTCAGATTTTGCAAGTATTTTCTGTGTAACCCAAGCTTGGTATGTTCTCATCTCCAATTTTCACCCCTGAAAGAACATCTGATTTTCTGTGTATTTGGTCTGTGTATTGATTGAAGAATGCTTGTGACAGTATACAGCCTTGTTGTACTTCAGTTGGAAACAAAATGTGATTGCCTTTTTTGAGCTTGATCCTCACTGTATGGTCCCCAGATAGGTTTTGGATATCTTGACTGTCAATGTTGCATTTCAGCAATGTATCTATTAATAATTAAAATAATGCAACTGCACCTACATAAGTTATCTGCTAACTTATTTTACTGATATTGTTTGAAGAATGAATGTTAGCTCACATACTAGAATAATTCTCTCTTCCTGTTCAGGTAGTGACATGTTTTACACCCACTTAAGAGAGTGATTCGTGTCTTAGATTAACATGTGAAAAATGGCAGCAGTCACTAGTGATTGTCCTAAAGCCCCAGCTTATATTGTATCTTTAAGTCTCTGGAATAGGATGTGAATCTATAATCTTTTGACTCAAAGGTAGTACTATGGAACCAAAGTTAACACTTTAAACATACCTACAATTATTTAAATCTTCTGGTATACTCTTACAAGACGTCATCTTTTTCAGTCAAATGAACTTTCTCTTGTGAGTAACTATGATCAACGGAAGCGAAATGAAGAGAGACGGCTGAAAGGCATGTCGGAATTACTTCAGGAAGTTGCTCGGAGACTAAACAAAGAGCTTACCAAACAGAAAATGGATGAAACTGACGACAAGTAAGATAAAGCGATTGTTGAATTTAGTGCTAAAATTTGTTGTAGCTGCAGCTGAATAAGTGACCTGTTCAGTCACCTGATTCTGTTATTCAGCTTGCCACAAGTCATATGGTGTGTTGCCTCCCTGGTGCCAGGATCAAGGATATCTCAAAGAGTGAAGAATATTCTCAAAAGGGAGAGGAACCAGCAGGAGGTTGTTGGAAGGGAAAATGATGAGATTCTAAAGGGATAATATGGAAAGTTAGGCAGGAATTTCAAAAGGAGGGTCTCAAGGGTAGTAATATCTGAATCACTCCCAGTGGTGCGATTTAGTGAGGGTAGAAAAAGAAGGATGGAGTAGATGAATGCGTGACTGAGGAGCTGATGCAGGGGAGAAGGGTTCACATTTTTGGATCATTGGTATTTCTTCTGCGGTAGAAGTGGTCTGTAGAAGAAGGAGGGATTGCACCTGAATTGGAAGGGGACTAATATACTGGCAGGGAGATTTGTCAGAGCTGCTTGGGAGGATTTAAACTAGTAAGGTGGGGGGTGGGACCCGGGGAGATAATGAGGAAAGAGATCAGTCTGAGACTGGTACAGTTGAGAAAAGGAGTAAATGAAACAGTCAGGACATATAGGAACAAAGCAGAGAACGAGGTAGGACTGATGAAGTGCATTTTTTTCAATGTGAGTGGCCTGAAAGGTAAGGCAGATGAACTAAGGAGAAAGTGAGGACTGCAGATGCTGGAGATCAGAGTCGAAAGGTGTGGCACTGGAAATGCATAGCAGGTCAGGTGGCATCTGAGGAGTAGGAGAATCGATGTTTTGGGCATAAGTCTTCCATCAGGAATGTGGGGGTGGAAGGGGGTTGACAGATAAATAGGAGGGTGGGGGTGAGGCAGCTGGGAAGGCGATAGATAGATACAAGTGGGGCATAATGGTGATAGGTCGGAGGGGAGAGTGGAGTGGAAAGGTGGGAAGGAAGATGGACAATTTGAGAGGGTGGTGCCGAGTTGGAGGGTTGCATCTGGGATGAGATAGTGGACAGGAGATGAGGAAACTGGTGGTCAACATTGATGATATGTAGTTGGAGGGTCCCAAGACGGAAGATGAGTATTCTTCCACCAGGCAGCAGGTGGCTTGGATTTATTAGTGGAGGAAGTTCAGGACTTGCATTTCCTTGGTAGAGTGGGAGGGGGAGTTGAAGTCGTCAGCCACAGGGAAGTGGGGTTGTTTGGTGCATGTGTCCCAGAGTTGTTCCTGAAACGTTCCGTGAGTCGGCATCCCATCTGCCCAATGTAGAGGAAACTACGTTGAGAGCAATGGACAGAGTAGATGAGGTGTTTGGATGTGCAGGAAAACCTCTGCAAGATGTAGAAGGATCCTTTGCGGCCTTGGACGGTGGTGAGGGAGGAGGTGTGGGCACAGGTTTTGCATCTCTTGTAGCATGAAGGGAAGAAGCTAGGAGTGGAAGGTGGGTTGGTAGGGGACATGAACCTAATGAGGGAATTGTGGAAGGAATGCTCTCCACGTAATGCCGATAGAGTTGGGGAAGGAAATAGTCTCTGGTGGTGGGGTTGATTGTAGGTGGCGGAAATGGTGGAGGATGATGTGCTGTATCCAGAGTTTAGTGAGATGGAAGGTGAGGACCAGGAGGCTTCTATTCTTATTGTTGTTGGAGGGATGGAGTTCAAGGGCGGAGGTGCAGGAAGTGGAGGAGATGCGCTTTAGGGCATTGTGGGAGGGAAATTGCGGTCCTTGAAGATGAGATGAGGTTAGGGCAGTTGATGTGGTGTACATGGACTTCAGTCAAGCCTTTGATAAGGTTCCACTTGGTAGGCTGTTTGAGAAATTGCAGAGGCATGGGATTGAAGGTGATTTAGCAGTTGGATTAGAAACTGGCTTTCTGAAAGAAGGCAGTGAGTGGTGGTCGATGGAAAATATTCAGCCTGGAATCCAGTTTCTACTGGTGTGCCACAAGGATCTGTTTTGGGACCACTGCTGTTTGTCATTTTTATAAATGACTTAGACGCAGGCATAGGTGGATGGATTAGTAAATTTGCAGATGACACTAAAGTCGGTGGAGTAGTGGACAGTTTGGAAGAATGTTACAAGTTGCAGGGGGACTTGGATAAACTGCAGAATTGGGCTGAGAGCTGGCAAATGGAGTTCAATGCAGCTAAATATGAAATGATGCACTTTGGGAAGAATAACGAAGGCAGAGTACTGGGTCAATGGAAAGATTCTTGGTTGTGTGGATATGCAGAGGGATCTTGGAGTCCATGTACATAGATCCCTGAAAGTTGCCACCCAGGTGGATAGTGCTGTTAAGAAGGCATATGGTGTGTTAGGCTTCATTCATAGAGGTGTTGATTTCTGGAGCCGCAATATCATGCTGCAACTATACAAAACGCTGGTGCGGCCACACTTGGAATATTGTGTACAGTTCTGGTCGCCATATTTCGGGAAGGATGTGGAGGCATTAGAAAAGGTGCAGAGGAAATTTACCAGGATGTTGCCCGGTTTGGAGGTCAGGTCTGATGAGGAAAGGCTGAGAGATTTGAACCTGCTCTCATTGGAAAGAAGAAGGCTAAGAGGGGATTTGATAGAGATATACAAGATGATCAGAGGATTAGATATAGTAGACACTGGAAATCTTTTTCCTAGGATGATGACATCAACTTGTATGAGGGGGCGGCACAGTGGTTCGCACTGCTGCCTCGCAGCTCCAGAGACCCAGCTTCAATTCCTGCTTCAGGCGACTGTCCGTGTAGAGTTTGCACATTCTCCCCGTGTCTGCGTGGGTTTCCTCTGGGTGCTCGGTTTCCTCCTACAGTCCAAAAATGTGCAGGTTAGGTGAATTGGCCATGCTAAATTGCCCATAATGTTAGGTGAAGGGGTAAATGTACGGGAATTGGTCTGGATGGGTTGCTCTTCGGCGGGTCGGTGTGGACTTGTTGGGCCGAAGGGCCTGTTTGCACACTGTAAATAATCTAATCTAATCTAATAACTACAAATTGAGGGGTGATGGATTTAAGACAGATGTCAGAGGCAGGTTCTTTACACACAGAGAGATATGGGCATGGAATGCCCTACCTGCTAAGGTAGTCAACTCAGCCACATTAGGGCCTGTACTGCGCTGTATTGTTCTACGTTCTATGAAATAGGAGGCCATCTGCGATGTCCTTGAGTGGAATTGCTCCTCCTAGGAGTAGATACAATGGATGCAGAAGAATTGGGAGTAAGGGATAGCATTTTTACAGGGGGGTGGGATGAGGGGAGGTGTAGTCCAGGTAGCTGTGGGAATCGCTGAGTTAGAAGTAGATGTCCATATTGAGCCGGTCGCCAGAGATGGAGATGGAGAGGGCCAGGAAGAGGAGTGAGGTGTCCGAGATAGTCCAGGTGAACTTGAGGTCAGGGTGGAAGGTGTTCGGGAAATTGGTGAACCGTTCAACCTCCTCATGATGTGGAGGTGCTGCTTTTGGATTGGGGTGGACAAAGTTAAAAATTAGCGAGGAGAAATGAGGACTGCAGATGCTGGAGATCAGAGCTGAAAATGTGTTGCTGGAAAAGCGAAGCAGGTCAGGCAGCATCCAAGGAAGAGGAGAATCGACGTTTCGGGCATATGCCCTTCTTCAGGAAAGTTAAAAATTACACAACACCAGTTTATAGTCCAATAGGTTTATTGGAAGTAATAGCTTTTGGAGCGCCGCTCCTTCATCAGGAAGCTGTGGAGCAGGATCATAAGACATAGAATTTATAGCAAAAGATTACAGCGTCATGCAACTGAAAAATACATTGAGCAAACCTAGACTGCTGTTAAGTCTTTTATCCTTTAGAATGGGTTGGAGGTTTTAGTACCCATCGATACCCATGAGGTTGGGCTTAACCAGGACCTTGGGTTCATTTCACACTACAGGTGACCTCACTATACTCACTCACTCTCTCTCTCTCTCACACACTCACTCTCTCTCTCACACACACACATACACACACACACACACTCACATACTCTCACAGTCGCGCAGACCTTCTCTCATACACGCACATACAACACCCCACACTCACATCATGCACACACCCTCTCACAGTCTTATAGAACATTACGGAGTAGTACAAGCCCTTCAATCCTTGATGTTGCACCGACCAATCTGAAGCCCATCTAACCTACACTATTCCATTATCATCTATACATTTATCCAATGACCATTTAAATGCCCTTAAATGCCCTGGCGGGTCTAATATTGTTGCAGGCAGGACGTTCCATGCCCTTACTACTCTCTAAGTAAAGAACCTACCTCTGACATCTGTCCTGTGTCTATACCCATCAATTTAAAGCTATGTCCCCTGGTACTAGCCATCACCATCCGATGAAAAAGGCTCTCACTGTCCACCCTATCTAATCCGCTCATCATTTTGTATGTCTCTATTAAGTCACCTCTCAACCTTGAAGAACTGTTCAACGTCCTCATGAAATGGAGGGGCCGGTTTTGGACTGGGGTGGACAAAGTTAAATATCACACAACACCAGGTTATACTCCCATCTCACGTGACATGCACTTTACTAAGCACGCACACGCAAACACATACTCTCTCACATGCACACTCTGTCTCTCTCTCTCTCGCTCTCGCATGCATATGCGCACACATATAAGTCTGTGGGGTGAATTTGCAGTTGCAGAATTGTATTTGCAGCTACATTCTATTTTACTCAAAAAATACAATCTGCAGGTAGTCAATTCACATAGCATCTTATAAATCCCCACTTTGGAAATAGAACTAATCTGATTCAATATTGGGATACAAACAGGCTGTAACCTCACACCTTTAATGCATTGTCTGAACTGAAATATCACCTTATTTTATGTTAAAAATCACACAACACCAGGTTATAGTCCCAACAGGTTTATTTGGAAGTACTAGTTTTCAGAGTGCTGCTCCTTCATCAGGTAACTAGTGGAGCAGAATCATAAGACACAGAATTTATAGGATAAAACCATAGTGTCATGTAATTAAAACAATATATTAAACAAACCTAGATTGCTATTAGGTCTTTCATCTTTTAGAATGAGTTGCAGGTTTTGGGTCATTAATATGTCAATCCCAGAACTTCTTTTAAGTCACATTCTCAAGATAACTTGAGGTTTTATAACGAAAAAGGTGACATCTCACCTCAGACAGTGTATTAAAGGTGTGAGGTCAGAGTCTGTATACCAATCTTGAGTCAGACTGGTTCTGTGACTTACAAGACGTTAAAAGGAGATTTTTAACTTTATTCAACCTCCTCATGGGAGCATGAAGTAGCATCAATACAGTCATCAGTGTAGCAAAGGAAAAGGTGGGGATGGTGCCAGTGTAGCTGCCAAAGATGGACTGTTCCACATATCCACTGAAGAGGCAGGCATAACTGGGGCACGTGCGGGTGCCTATGGCTACCCCTTTTGTCTGTAGGAAGTAGGGTGACATCACCAATGATACCATAACCACCCCCAATTCAGGAACAATCTCCACATCCCACTCCCAATTCCATTTCTACACCAGGTCCTAGTCTCCAGCCCTGCTGAGTTTATACCATCCCCACAGCCCTCCCCTTCACTGAGGATGAACGATTAGTCCTCAGTAAAGGTCTCACCTTCTTCCCACTATGCTCCTGGGTAGACGAATTCCATGTGTGTCGCGACATCAAACTCTTTTTCCACCGCCTCCGCCTCTGTGCTTTTTCCATCAGGACTCCCATCCACCTTCCGAGGACCCTCTTCTCCCTCCTCCAACATACTCCATCCACTTGGAGATCCCATGCTGGTCTGTTACCCACCCCTGATGCCTTTATCTCCAACTGTAGCCTCAACCTGTACCCCCCCCTCATCCACTCCAACCTCTCACTCTCACAAAACACATCTGGCTATTGAGGGAGTGCAGCGTAGGTTCACGAGGTCAATTCCTGGAATGGCAGAATTACCTTACACTGAAAGACTGAAGCGACTGGGCTTGTATACCCTTGAGTTTCGAAGATTGAGAGGGGATCTGATTGAGACGTATAAGATTATGAAAGGATTGGACACTCTGGCAGTAGGAAACATATTTCCACTGATGGGTGAGTGCCGAACCAGAGGACACAGCTTAAAAATACGGGGTAGACCATTTAGGACAGAGCTCAGGAGAAACTTCTTCACCCAGAGAGTGGTGGCTGTGGAGGCCCACTCTCTGGATTCATTTAAGAAGGAGTTGGATAGAGCTCTCAAAGATAGTGGAATCAAGGGCTATGGAGATAAGGCAGGAACAGGATACTGATTAGGAATGATCAGGCATGATTATATTGAATGGCAGTGCAGGCTCGAAGGGCTGAATGGCCTACTCCTGCATCTATTGTCTATTGTCTATTGTCTTTATCTTTCTGCTCTAATCCCATCCTCACCATTAAACGCAGTGGTAGTTTGGCATACGAAACTTTACACCTCTGAAGCCAGGTGCCAACTCACGGACACCTCCTCCTACTGCCTTTCGACCACGACCTGACCTCCCATCACCAAACCATGATCTCCCAGACCATCCACAATCTCATCACCTCGGGGATGTCTCATCCACAGCCTCTAACCTCATTGTCCCAGAACCCGTACTGCCCGGTTCTACCTCTAACCCAAAATTCACAATCTCAACTGACCCGGTCGACCTCTTGTCTCTGCCTGCTCCTGCCCACCAAATTGATCTCCTCATATCTTGACATCATACTATCCCCTTGGTCCAGGAACTCCCCACATCTATTCAGGACACCAACCACGGCCTCCACCTCCTTCATGGCTTTTGTTTCCCCAGCCTTCCAATGCCTCATCTTCACCATGAACATCCAGTCCCTCTACACGTCCATCTGCCATGGCTAAGGTCCCCAAGCCTTTCATTTCTTCCTCTCCTGTCGACCCAACCAGTTCCCCTCCACCGACACACTCACTCGATGGGCGGAACAGGTCCTTGCCCTTAACAACTTCTCCATCAGATCCTCCCACTTCCTTCAGACCAAAGGGGTAGCGATGCGCACCCGTATTGGCTCCAGCTATGCATGCCGCTTCGTTGGCTATGTGGCACAGTTCATCTTCCAAAGCTGTACGGGCACCATTGACCACCTTTTCCCTCCACTATGTTGATGACTGTATCGGCATCACTTTGCGCTCCCACGAGAAGGTTGAACAGTTCATCATCTTCATGAACACCTTCCACCCTGACCTCACATTTGCCTGGACCACCTTGCATATCTCCCTTCCCTTCCTGGACCTCTGCGTCTCCGTCTTCAGTGACCAACTCAATACAGACATCTACTTCAAATCCACTGACTCCTACAGCTACGTGGGCTACATCTCCTCTCACCCCTGCTTGTGTAAAAACGCTATCCCTTACTCCCAATTCCTCTGCCTCTGCTGTATCTGCTCCCAAAAGAAGCAGTTCTACTCCAGGGCATTCCAGATGGCCTCCTTTTTCAAGGACCGCAATTCCCCTTCCCATGTGATCAACAGTGCCCTCCAGCGCATCTCTTCCACTTCCCACAACTCCGCTTTTGAACCCCACCCTTCCAACTGCAACAAGGATAGAAGCCTGGTCCTCAACTTCCACCTCACTAATCTCTGGGTACAGTGCATCAACCTCCACTATTTCCGCCACCTACAATCAGACCTCACCACCAGAGACATACTTCCCCCCCACTTCTAGCAGCATTCCACAGAGATCATTCCCTCTGCGACTCCCTCGTTAGGTCTGCTCTCCCCCTCCACCCCCACCACCACCACCAACGCACCTTCCATTTGCGGCATCTTCCCTTGCAGACACAAGAAATGCAAAACCTGCACCACACCTCTGACACCCATATAGGACTCTCAGCTTAATGTTCCAGGATACAAATGTTATAAGAAGGATAGAAAGGGGTGAAACAGAGGAGGGGGAGTGGCGTTTTTATAAGGAATAACATTACGGCTGTACTTAGGGAGAATAACCCTGGGAATACATCCAGGAAATTATTTGGGTGGAACTGAAAATAAGAAAGGGATTATCATCTTATTTGGATTGTACTATAGACTCCCTAATAGTCAGCAGGAAATTGAGAAACAAATTTGTAAGGAGATCTCAGTTATCTGTAAGAATAATAGGTTGCTTATGGTAAGGGATTTTAACTTTCCAGACATAGTCTGGGACTACAACAGTGTTAATGGTTTAGATGGAGAGGAATTTGTTAAGTGTGTGCAAGAACATTTTCTGATTCAGTATGTGGATGTACCTACTAAAGAAGGTGGTAAACTTGACCACTCTTGGGAAATAAGGCAGGGCAGGTGACTAAGATGTCAGTGGGGGAGCACTTTGGGGCTAGCAACCATATTCCAATAGTGATGGAAAAGGATAGACCCGGTTTAAAAGTTAAAGTTCTAAATTGGAGGAAGGCCAATTTTGACAGTATTAGGCAAGAACTTTCAAAAGTTGACTTTGCTTGGGGAGGGGGATGCAGATGTTCACAAGTAAAGGGATGGCTGGAAAATGGCAAGCTTTCAAAAGTGAGATAATGACAGTCCTGTTAGGCTAAAATGCAAGGCTGGTAGATGCAGGTAATGCTGAATGACTGGAGAAATTGAGGATCTGGTCAAGAAAATGAAGGAAGTATACGTCAGGTATAGACAGCAGAGATCAAGTGAATCCTTAGAAGAGTATGAAGATGACGGAGTATACTTAAGAAGGAAATCAGGAGGGCAGGTGGGATTGCTTTGGGAAAGAGGGTGAAGGAGAATCCAAAGTGATTTTATAAACACATTAAGGACGAACGGGGAACAAGGGAGAGAATATGGCCTCTCAGAGATCAGCAAAACAGCCGATGTGTGGAACTGCAGGAGATAGAGGTGATACTAAACGAGTATTTAACATCAATATTTACTGTGGAGAAGGATGTGGAAGATACAGAATGTGGGGAGATAGATGGTGACATCTTGAAAGACATCCATGTTACAGAGGAGGAGGTGCTGGATGTCTTAAAACACATAAAAATGGATAAATCCCCAGGAGCTGATCAGGTGTATCCTAAAACTCTGTGGGAAGCTAGCGAAGTGATTGTTGGGCTCCTTGCTGAGATATTTATATCATCGATACTCACAGGTGAGGTGCCGGAAGGCTGGAGATTGGTTAATGTGGTGCCAGTATTTAAGAAAGGTGGTAAGGAAAGGCCAGGGAGTGATAGACTGGTGAGCCAAACATCAGTGATGGGTAAGTTGGTGGAGGGAATCCTGAGGGACAGGATTTACATGTGTGTGGAAAGGAAAGGACTGATTAGGGATCATCAACATGACTTTGTGCATGGATATCGTGTCTCATTAATTTGATTGAGTTTTTTTAAGAAATAACAGAGGATTGATGAAGTGCAGAGCGATGGACATGACCTATTTGGACTTCAATAAGGTATTTGACACGGTTCCTCATGGTAGATTGGTTAGCAAGGTTAGGACACATGGAATACAGGGAGAACTAGCCATTTGGATACAAAACTGGCTGAAAGGTAGAAGACAAAGGGAGGTAGTGGAGGGTTGTCTTTCAGACTGGAGACCTGTGACCAGCAGTGTGCCACAATGATCGGTGCTGGGTCCACTGCTTTTCATCATTTACATAAATGATTTTGATATGAACATTGGAGGTATAGTGAAGAAGGTTACCTCAGAGTACGACGGAATCTTGATTAGATGGGCCAATGGGCTGAGAAGTGGCAAATGGAGTTTAATTTAAATAAATGTGAGGTGCTGCATTTTGGAAAGGCAAATCTTAGTAGGACTTATACTATTAATGGTAAGGTCTGAGGGAGTGTTGATGAACAAAGAGGCCTTTGAGTGCAGCTTCAGAGTTCCTTGAAAATGGAGTTGCAGGTAGCTAGGATAGTGAAGAAGGTGTTTGGCATGCTTTCCCTTATTGGTCAGGGCATTGTGTATAGGAGTTGGGAGGTCATGTTGCAGCTGTACAGGACATTGGTTAGGTAATTTTTGGAATATTATATGCAATTCTGGACTCCCTCCTATTGGAAGGATGTTCTGAAACATAGAGTTGTAGAGTCACAGAGATGTCCAACGTGCCCATGCTGACCAGATAACCCAACCCAATCTAGCCCATATCCCTCCAAACCCTTCCTATTCATATACCCATCCAGATGCCTTTTAAATGTTGCAATTGTATGAGCTTCCACTATTTCCTCTGGCAGCTCATTCAATACATGTACCACCCTCTGATTGAAAATGTTGCCGCTTAGGTCTCTTTTATATCTATCCCCTCTCACCCTAAACCTATGCCCCCTAGTTCTGGAGTCCCCACCACAGAGAAGAGACTTTGTCTATTTATTCTATCCATGCCCCTCATGACTTGATAAACCTCTATAAGGTCACTCCTCAGCCTCCTATCCTACAGGAAAAACAGCCCCAGCCTATTCACCGTCTCCCTATAGCTCATATCCTCCAACCCTGGCAACATCCTTGTAAATCTTTACTGAACCCTTTCAAGTTTCACAACATCCTTCCGATAGGACGGAGAGCAGAATTACACGCGATATTCCAAAAGTGGCCTAATCAATGTCCTATACAATCGCAACATGACCTCCCAACTCCTGTACTCAATACTCTGACCAATAAAGGAAGGCATACCAAACGCCTTCTTCACTATCCTATCTACTTGCAACTCTACTTTCAAGGAGCTATGAACCTGCATTCCAAGATCTCTTTGTTCAGCAACACTCCATAGGAACTTACCATTAATAGTATAAGTCCTGCTAAGATTTGCTTTCCCAAAATGCAGCACCTCGCATGTATCTGAATTAAACTCCATCTGCCACTTTTCAACCCATTGGCCCATCTGATCAATGGGCTGAGAAGTGGCAGATGGAGTTTAATTTGTGGTAACCTTCTTTGCTGTCCACTACACCTCTAATTTTGGTGTAATCTGCAAACTTACTAACTATACCTCTTATGCTCACATCCAAATCATAAAATAATGGTGAAAAGTAGAGGACCCAGCACCGATCCTTGTGGCACTCCACTGCTCACAGGCCTCCAATCTGAAAAGCAACCATCCACCACCATCCTCTGTCTTCTAGTTCTGTAACCAAATGGCTGGTTCTTCCTGTATTCCATGGGACCTAACCTTGCTAACCAGTCTCCCATGGTGAACCTTGTCGAACGCCTTACTGAATTCCATCTAGATCACATCTACCACTCTGCCCTCGTCAATCCTCTTTGTTACTTCTTCAAAAAGCTCAATCAAGTTTTTGAGACATGATTTCCCAAGCACAAACCATGTTGATTGTCCCTAATCTGTCCATGCTTTTCCAAATACATGTACATCCTATGCCTCAGGATTCCCTCCAACAACTTGTCCACCACCGACGTCAGGCTCACCAGTCTATAGTTCCCTGGCTTTTCCTTACCACCCTTCTTAAACAGTAGCACCAGCCAACCTCTAGTCTTCCGACACCTCACCTGTGACTATTGATGATACAAATATCTCAGCAAGGGGCCCAGCAATCACTTCACTAGCTCCCCACAGAGTTTTAGAGTACATCTGATCAGCTCCAAGGGATTTATCCACTTTTATGTGTTTGAAGACATCCAGCACTTCCACATCTGTGTTATGGACATTTTTCAAGATGTCACCATCTATTTCCCAACATTCTATATCTTCCATGACCTTTTCCACAGTAAAGACTGATGCAAAATACTCGTTTAGTATCTCCACACAAAGGCCGTCTTGCTGATCTTTGAGGGGCCCTATTCTCCCTCTAGTTACCCTTTTGTCCTTAATGTATTTGTAAAAACCCTTTGGATTCTCCTTAACTATATTTCCCAAAGCTATCTCATGTCCCCTTGTTGCCCTCCTGTATTTCAACTGCTTTTATACTCTTCTAAGGATTCATTCGATCTATCTTGTCTCTACCTGACATATGCCTCCTTCGTTTTCTTATCCAAACCCACAATTTCTTTAGTCATCCAGCATTCCCTACACCTATCAGTCTATCCTGTCATCCTAACAGGAATATACTGTCTCTGGACTCTCGTTATCTCATTTCTTAAGGCTTCCCATTTTCCAGCCGTCCCTTTACCTGCGAACATCTGCCCCCAATCAGCTTTTGAAAGTTCTTGTCTAATATTGTCAAGATTAGCCTTCCTCCAATTTAAAACTTCAACTTTTAGATCTGGTCGATCCTTTTCCATCACTGTTTTAAAACTAATAGAATTATGGTCGTTGGCCCCAAAGTACTCCCCTACTCAGTCACCTGCCCTGCCTTATTCCACAGGAGTAGGTCAAGTTTTGTATCTTCTGTAGTAGGTGCATCCACATATTGAATCAGAAAGTTTTCTTGTACACACTTAATGAATTCCTCTCCATCAGAACCCTTAGCACGATGGTAGCCCAACGTATGTTTGGACAATTAAAATCCCCTACCATAACCACCACCCTGTTATTCGTCGTAGTCATAGTGATGTACAGCACAGAAACAGACACTTCGGTCCAACTCGTCCATGCCGACCAGATATCCTAACCTAATCTAGTCCCATTTGCCAGCACTTGCCCCATATCCCTCTAAACCCTCCCTATTCATTTACCCATCCAGATGCCTTTTAAATGTTGCAATTGTACCAGCCCCCACTACTTCCCCTGGCAGTTCATTCCATACACCTACCACCCTCTGCATGAAAAACGTTGCCCTCCACGTCCCTTTTATATCTTTCTTTCTTTCTTTCTCATCCTAAAACCTATACCCTCTAATTCTGAACTCTCCCACCCCAAGGAAAATACTTTATCTATTTATCCCATACATCAGTCGGTTTTTCCTCCTGCAGTATAAATAGTAATTGTTTGAAATTTTGCATTCTTGCATTTGTACTTATAAATACACAATGAAGAGTTTCATAGGTACAGGAGGAGGCTATTCAGTTTATTGAGCCTGCCCCATCATTCAATAAATTATGGCTGATTGGAAAGATCAATGCCTTTTACTCACCCCATCCTCATAATGTGCCATTCCTCATTTCTTCTTACAGGTAACTGAGATCTCTTTACAAATTTGTTTATCAATTTACCGCTGACTATTAGGGGGTCTATGATATAATCTCAATAAGGTGATCATCCCTTTCTTATTTCTCAGTTCCACCCAAATAACTTCCCTGGATGTATTTCCGGGATATCCTCCCTCAGTACAGCTGTAACGCTATTCCTTATCAAAAATGCCAATCCCCCTCCTCTCTTGCCTCCCTTTCTGTCCTTCCTATCACATTTGTATCCTGGAACATTAAGCTGACAGTCCTGTCTATTCCTGAGCCATGTTTCTGTAATTGCTATGATATCCCAGTCCCATGTTCCTATCCATGCCTTGAGTTTATCTGCTTTCTCTGTTCAGTCCCTTGTATTGAAATAAATGCAGTTTATCAGTCCTACCTTGTTCTCTGCTTTGTCCCTGCCTGCCCTGACTGTTTGACTTGCTTCTTTTCTCAACTGTACCAGTCTCAGATTGATCTCTTTCCTCACTATCTCCCTGGGTCCCACCACCACCCCCCCCCAGCCTTACTAGTTTAAATCCTCCCAGGCAGTTCTAGCATACCTCCCTGCTAGTACATTAGTCCTTTTCCAATTATGTGCAATATGTCCTTCTTGTACAGGTCACTTCTATCCCAGTACAGATTCCAATGATCCATACATGTGAATCCTTCTCCCATACACTAGTTCCTCAGCCATGCACCATCTGCTCTATCTTCCTATTCCCACTCTTACTAGCTCGTAGCACCAGGAGTAATCCAAATATTACTATTCTCGATGACTTCCTTTTTAAATTCCTGCCTAACTTGGTATATTCTCCCTTCAGAATATCAATCTTTTCCCTTCCTATGTCATTGGTTCCAGTGTGTACAATGACCTCCTGCTGGTCCCTCTCCCCATTGAGAACATTCTGCACTCTCTCTGAGACATCCTTGATCCTGGCACCAAGGAAGCAACACACCATTCTGACTTTTGCTGCTAGCCACAGAAATATCTGTCTGTGCCTCAGACTAGAGAGTCCCCTAACACAATTGATCTCTTGGAACCCGACGTACCCCTCATTGCATTAGAGCCAGTCTCGATTCCAGAAACTTGGCTGCTCGTGCTACATTCCTCTGAGAATCCATCACCCTCTTCATTTTCCAAAACAGCATACTTTTTTGAAATGGGGATAGCCACAGAAGACTACCTACACTACCTACCTACCTCTCTTACCTTTCCTGGAGTTAACCCATCTATGTGACAGTATCTGCGACTTTTCTCCCTACCTATAACCGCCATCCATCACATTCCCTTGCTCTTATAAATTCCTCATTGCCTCTAACTGTCTCTCCAACCGATCCATTTGATCTGATAGGATTCCCAACCAATAGCATTTATTGCAGGTATAATCCTCAGTAACACGTAAACTCTCCCTAAACTTCCATATCCGACAAGAAGAACATCTCACTCTGCTAAAGGCCATTTTTGCTTCTTTCAATCTACAGGCCCAGAAAATAGCACAGTCTTATTCCTCTACAAAACACTGCTCCAGGCTAACTTAATACTTATGGCTTATATTTTTAAGTTTCATCAAGAGACATATCTCAATAAAGCATATAATCAAGAAAGTCCCCACTCTACTCAACACTGAAGACTTACTGTAAGGCCACACTGAAAAAAGTATTCACTTATCTGTTATTGTGCTGTGACCTCTCCCAGACAGATTCTTCCAAGATCAGTTGTGACTTTCACTGTTTGTTAATTTTCTCAGATGCACTCCAATGTCCAGCATAAATTCAAACAGCAAAGGCAGTAACTGCGCAGTTTCACTGCTGTGTCAGGGAGCAGTGTGGGTCTCTTTCTCTATCTCTCTCTATCTCTGTCTTGCACTGCCTGCCCATGTGCTGCCTTTGTCTGTTCCTCTCCCTTTTAAAAGTGCTGTTGTTTTGCCTTTTTTTTTCTCCAAAGTTCCAAAACAATGCAACAGTAATTGTGGTTAAAAAAAACTGAGGGACTTGACCTGAAAAGGAAAGAGTCCAAGAAGCGATGTTATAGACATACAACAGATAGTAACTGGTGTGGAATGGTTAATCTTATATCTCAGAACTTGGTTGTATAAATTAAAATATGTTTTATTCTTGTTATTGTTGATGAACCATGCTTGATGGAGATCTGTTCCGACCGCAGCAAAACCGAATCAAGAATTAAATCTGGAAGCAAGTATTATAGGTTGATCTTTTGGCTCCTGGAGCGTAAAAAGTTTGTGAAGAAGCATTTTCCAGGGACCTTCTTAGTTAAAATCTGTGACCTATAAAGACACCCACTATTGGTCTGCTTTTACATGACAGCAACAATGGCAGTAAAACTCTGGCTAAATTTTGAAATGGAATGACATTTATGATTGTGTGACTCAGAATTCATAGAAGTAACTAATACAAGATATTTGTTACTATAGCAATGACTATATACAATTGATTTTGACAGGAAGATAAAGACCCAGGCTACTGCTGTGAAACGAGAAACTGTGGAAGGTGATGATGATGAGGATGTGGAAGATGAAGAAAGTGATGATGGAGAGGAATTTGATAAACAAGATGGTGTTCAACTATTCATTACAATCTGTGACTTTGAAGCTCAGGAGGAAAATGATCTGGCATTTATGGTAACTATTCAGGTTTTGAAGACATATTTCATTTTTCTGTTTTATTTGAATTTTAAAAAAATATTTTTATCGAAATGTGTTTGTTTACAAAATTAGAAAGTTACAGAAACATTAAAATATAGCATCATAACATCAAAAACAACGATAAGCAATAAACCAACTACAATACTACTCTATAAAAGAAATCAAAACTACTCTTATTACACACCAGTAAATAAATAAATAACGCTGTTCAATGCAACAAGACATACCTCTCAACCTTTGAGAGTATCAATTATTAAACCCACATTTATTCGAAATTCTTCCTCTCATGGCCTTAGGTTTATCAGACCAAACCATCATGGCTAGACAAAAGCCCTAATCGAAAAGGCGGACATATCTGCTTCCAAGTAATTCAAAAAGGGCTGCCACATCTTGTGAAAATTGTCCGTTTTCTGGTGCACCATATTTGTAAGAAAGTCTAACGGAATGTGTAGCATAATTAACTTACACCTCCCTGACCAGGGTTCTCAGACACCCAAAACATCAGAATGTTCTCCCTCGCACAAAAAGTAAGAATGTTAAAAAGCGTTTTCCCATGTACATCTGTTTATTTGAATTTAACTTGACTGCATTGGAAACTTGGGAAAACTTTGCAGTTGGGAGCTGTCTGTCTATCCTTTGATACAAAATCTCACTGCATTACTTCTGAAATAAAGAGGATGCTGAACTTCAGCCATAGTTTAACAAAGGATCATTATTCCTCTGCATTATTTGACAACAGCTAAATAGCCTTGCTTGTCGAGATCTTTTACAAATTAGTCGGCTGTCTGAGATATTGTGTGGTAGGTCTCTTTACTAACCCACTCACAAGCATCTATATTTAATAACACCATGCTCCCATTTCATTCATTCATAACTCCTTTCTACAACATGGTTACATTCATTCATTCATTCATAAAACCGCAGTTTTACACTATGTTTTACAATTACAATATGGACTAAAATGAAAACATCCCTTTCAACCAATTGCTGCTTCATTGCACCTTTAACCCTGATCAGGACTGTTTCTACATCAAAAGCTACATCAAAGTCTAATAAGTGCCAATATCGTAAACAATACCGCCCCCATCAAGTCTCCACGAAACATTATAATATTAATCAGACCCTAGCAACGGACCTGAATAGATAATAGAACACCAAACAGTTTATGTATATGTTGAATACCTTTTAACAGGGCTTACTATCCCCTTAACTGACAAACAGCGCTTATGCGAAATTGCATGAATGAATGAAACTTGTATCAGATTAGATTAGTTACAGTGTGGAAACAGGCCCTTCGGCCCAACAAGTCCACACCGACCATCCGAAGAGCAACCCACCCAGACCCATTCCGCTACATTTACCCCTTCATCTAACACTACGGGCAATTTAGCCAGGCCAGTTCACCTAACCTGCACATTTTTTTGGCCTGTGGGAGGAGCACCTGGTGGAAACCCACGCTGACACAGAGAGAATGTGCAAACTCCACACAGACAGTTGCCTGAAGCGGGAATTGAACCCGGGTCTCTGGTGCTGTGAGGCAGCAGTGCTAACCACTGTGCCACCGTACCACCCCTAATAGTAAACAAATTTCACAACCTAGCTGCAATAATCAGTTTAATATCCTTTATTCTTCTATTAAGTACAGGTAGAATTTCTAACTTATTTGGAGCATATAAGCCTAGTATTTTTGCTAACATTTACTAACTTAAAAGATGAAAGGACTAACACGTCATAATTACGCAAGCAGACTGGACAGACATTCTTCATCCTATCAGGAGTAGTAGCCAGCACTTAGTAAATGTTTAGGCCATCTCACGTTTCCTCAAACCTTTGTGTACTATAGATAAAACAATGTAACACTATAATGATATTTTAATATATGTAAGAACTGTGTATAAAGAGGCTACTGTAAGAATTGTATTTTGGGATCCTATTGCTGCCTCGAACTTGTGCTACCGAGGTTGCTGAGTAAAAAGGCTATTTTCACCACTCACCATTTCAGTCGTTATTTGAACACGATCCACAGCTGTAAAGAATTAATTTTAGCAGCTCTGATTATTTAAAAGTTTGTTTAAGGTTTACTTAAGTCAGCATAGAGGGTTATCTGTGGTCAACAGTGACTGAAACTATTTGATTAGAAACAATAGACTGAAATTTAACCAAAATAAGGCCTGTTTATTAAAGGTGCAGACAGTGCTGTGGAGTAGTGGTTAAGGACAAAATATAAGAACATTAGAACTAGGAGTAGGACTAGGCCATCCGGCCCTTCGAGCCTGCTCCGCCATTCAATAAGATCTTGGCTGATCTTCTCATGGACTCGCACTGTCACCATATCCCTTAATTCCTTTATTGTTCAAAAAAAAATCTACCTTAGTTTTAAAAACGTTTACTGAAGTAGTGTCAGCTACTTCACTGGGCAAGAAATTCCCTAGATTAACAACCCTCTAAGTGAAGAAGTTTCTTCTTAATTCAGTCCTAGATTTGCTCCCTCTAATCTTGAGGCTATGCCCTCTTGCCATAGCTTCACCTGCACGGTGGCTCAGTGGTTAGCACTGCTGCCTCACAGTACCAGGGACCTGGGTTTGATTCCGGCCTTGGGTGACTGTCTGTGTGGAGTTTGGGATTTACATTTTAATAAATCGAAACCTGCATCCTCATTCTAAGTGATTAAAGACTTAAGAGCAGTTTCGGTTTGTTCAATACATTGCATCAGTTGTATGATACTTTGATCTTTTACTATAAATCCTGTGTCTTATGATCCTGTCCCACTAGCTACCAGACAAAGGAGCAGCGCTCTGAAAGCTTGTACTTCCAGTAAACCTGTTGGACCATAATATGGTGTTGTATGATTTTTAAATTTGCCCACCCCAGTCCAACATTGGCAGCTCCACATTATCTCTCTGTATAACGTGGGGTTATCCACTTTGGTCGCAAAAACAGAATGGCAGATTATAATCTGAACCGGAATGGGAGTAGATACAATGAGTCGACAGTGTGGTGCTGTAAAAGGCACAGCAGGTCAGGCAGCATCCGAGGTGCAGGAAAATTGACGTTTCGTGCAAAAGCCCTTCATTAGGAATGAGGCTGGGAGCCTCGAGGTTGGAGAGATAAATGAGAGGGGGGTGGGACTGGGGAGAAGGTGCAATAGGTGGATGGAGGTGGGGATAATGGTGATAGGTCAGAGAGGAGGATGGAGTGGATAGGTGGGAAGGAAGATGGACAGGTGCTGTAACTCAGTACAAGTGACAATAAATCAAACTCATAAGTTAACCCCTGAAGTTGAGGTATAATTCTTATAAACCTATGTTGCAGTCCCCCAAAGCCAATTTGCCCTTCCTAAGTTGTGGTGCCCAGATCTGCTCATAGTACTCCAATTCCTCCGCCTCCGTAGCATCTGCTCCCAGGAGGACCAGTTTTATCACAGCGTACACCGGATGGCCTTTTTCTTTAAAAACCACAATTTCTCCTCCTACAATATAGTGGGCAGCACGGTGGCACAGTGGTTAGCACTGCTGCCTCACAGCGCCAGAGTCAATTCCCGACTCAGGCGACTGACTGTGTGGAGTTTGCACATTCTCCCCGTGTCTGCGTGGGTTTCCTCCGGGTGCTCCGGTTTCCTCCCACAGTCCAAAGATGTGCACGTCAGGTGAATTGGCCATGCTAAATTGCCCTTAGTGTTAGGTAAAGGGGTAAATGTAGGGGAATGTGGGTTACGCTTCGGCGGGTCGGTGTGGACTTGTTGGGCCGAAGGGCCTGTTTCCACACTGTAAGTAATCTAATCATGTAAGTAAGTAATCTAAAATATTGATGATGCCCTCCAGCGTATCTCATCCACTTCCCGCACCTTCGCCTTCGAACCCCACTCTTCTAACTGCAACAAGGACAGAACCACCACCCAGCCTCACCCTCACCTTCCACCCCACCAACTTCCATATACATTGCATAATCCTCTGCCATTTCCGCCACCTACAAATGGACCCCACCACTAGAGATATATTTCCCTCCACATCCCTATCCGCTTTCTGTAAAGACCGTTCTCTCCCTGACTACCTCGTCAGGTACCATGCTCTTGCCTCCCCTCCCACCTTTTAAATGTTGCAATTGTACCAACTTCCACCACTTCCTCTGGCAACTCATTCCTATATGTACCACACTCTGAGTGGAAAAGTTGCCCCTTAGGTCTCTTTTATATCTTTCCCCTCTCACCCTAAACCTATGACCTCTAGTTCTGGACTCCACCACCCCTGGGAAAAGACTTTGCCTATTTATGCTATCCAGGCCCGTCATGATTTTATAAACCTCAAAAAGGTCACCCCTCAGCCTCCGATGCTCCAGGGAAAACAGACCTAGCCTATTCAACCTCTCCCTATAGCTCATATCCTCCAACCCTGGCAACATCCTTGTAAATCTTTTCTGAACCCTTTCAAGTTTCACAACACCTTTCCGATAGGAAGGAGACCAGAATTGCACGCAATATTCCAACAGTGGTCTAACCAACGTCCCGTACAGCTGCAACATGACCTCCCAATTCCTGTACTCAATACTCTGATCAATAAAGGAGAGCATACCAAACGACTTCTTCACTATCCTATCTACCTGGGACTCCACTTTCAAGGAGCTATGAACCTGCACTCCCAAGTCCCTTTGTTCAGTAACACTCCTGGGACCTTATCATTAAGTGTATAAGACCTGCTAAGATTTGCTTTCCCAAAGTGTAGCACCTCATATTTATCTAAATTAAACTCCAATTGCCACTACTCAGCCCATTGACCCATCTGATCAAGATCCCGTTGTTCACCTCCAATTTTGATGTCATCAGCAAACTTACCAACTATATCTCTTATGCTCACATCCAAATCATTTATATAATGGTGAAATGTAGTGGACCCAGCACCGATTCTTTGGCATTCCACTGGTCACAGGCCTCCAGTCTGAAAAACAACCCTCCACCACCACCCTCTGTCTTCTACCTTTGAGCCAGTTCTGTATCCAAATGGCGAGTTCTCCCTGTATTCCATGCGATCTAACCTTGCTCACAAGTCTCTCATGGGGAACCTTGTCGAATGCCTTACTGCAGTCCATATAGATCACATCTACTGCTCTGCCCTCATCGATCCTCTTTGTTACTTCTTCGAAAAAATGTTTGTGAAACATGATTTCCCATGCACAAAGCCATGTTGACTATCCCTAATCAGTCCTTGCCTTTCCAAATACATGTACATCCTGTACCTCAGGATTCCCTCCAACAACTTGCCAACCACTGACATCATTGGTGGTCCCGTTAGAGATTACTTTGTTTCAGGGGTTTATCTGTAACCTAAACTGAACCATTTTCAGCTGCTTCATCAATAACCTTCCATCCATCTTAAGGTCAGAAGTGGTATGTTTGCTGATAATTACATAATGTTCATTCATTCATGACTGCTTGAATAATGAAGCTGTCTGTGTAAATATGCGATAAGCTCTGGACAATTTCCAGATCTGGCCTGATAAATGGCAATTACTTGCATGCACCACAAATACTAGGCAATGTTCATCCACTTGGCACTTGTGGTTGAAAATTTCTGTGAACGCTTTAGCTTTATCTTTTACATTGATGTGTTGATCTCTTCCACCAATGAGAGTGTGATATTTGTGGAGCCTCCTTCTCCCTTGAGTTGTTTAATTTCTAACCACCGTTCATGACAAGATGTGGCAGGACTGCAGAGCTTAGATCTTGGTTTGGGATCACTTAGCTTAGTCAATCAGTTGCTGCTTATGCTGTTTGGCATTGAAGTAGTCCTGTTTGGTAGCTTCACCAAGGTGACACCTTATTTTTAGGTATGCCTGCCGCTGTTCTTGGCATGCCCTCCTGCACTTTTGATTGACTGGACTGATTTCTAGCTTGATGGTAATAGTTGAGGAATATGCAGGGCTGTGAGGTTACAGATTGTGCTGGAGTACAATTCTGCTGCTGTTGTTGACCCACAGCATCTCATGAATGCCCCAGCCTTTTCAGTTGCTAGATCTTTTCAAGGACTGTCCCATTTAACAGGTTGAGAGTGATGGTGGGTGTTCTCAATGTGAAGGTGTGACTGTCACTCCTACCAATACTGTAATGGACAGATATATCTGCAGCATTACTTGCAATTCTTCTCCCGGCTACTCAACATCCTGACTTGAAAACAAATTACCATTACTTCTCTGTCGCTGGATCAAATTCCTGGAATTCCCTCCAGAAGACCATTGTGGATGAACCCACTGCAGCAGTTCAAGAAAGCAGCTCACCACCACCTTCTTAAGGTCAACTAGGCCAGCAATTAAATGCTGACTAGCCAGCAGTGCTTATGTCCCATGAATGAACAAAAAACAGTAAGGATGAAGTGAAGCATGCTTTTATAAGTTATAAGTTGCCTCATCAGCTGATCCGGTACAGCGGCTATGTTCTTTAGGCCCCAAGCAGCTCGATCAGTAGTACTGCTGTCAAGATGTTGTCGGTGGTGGACGTTGAAATCCCTTACCCAGTGTAAACTTTGCCTCCTTGCCATCACCCGTGTTTCCTCCAAGTGTTGAATATATTCAGTGGGTGATTGACATTGAGTCATGGAATATTTTTAGGGCTCAGATATACAGATTATTGTTAGACATGGCAGTTAAAGCTCATCGGGTAGTTGGAAATAGGTAATTCAAAACACAAACAGTTCAGCCATGATCCTGTTGCATGGTGGAGCAGTCTTGAAGGCCTACCTCTACTAATTTGTACAGTAGTATCTACAAAGTATGGCCATTTCAGTCAGTCAAAAAAGATGGACACGGAAGAATCAAGTTATGAAATGGGAAAGAAAGATCTATGAAGCTGGAGGAGAATGAAGTGGAAGATTTATGATAAATGGGCATGAAAGTAATTTTAATATTGCCATGTTTCTAATGGGTTGGTTGCATATGTCCTGCACTATATTTGAAAACAATTAATGCATCAAACATTGAACCAAATAAAGTTCATAAAAGCCTTAAAATGGGATGTTCGTGTGACTTTATCCCTGCACCAACAGTGAAACGATGTTAGTTGCTTGAAATAACATCTCATGCTTTAAACTGCAACAGAAACAATTTGCTTATTGTATAATGATATGTTTTTTTTGTTCCAACGGTGCAGAAAGGTGAAGTTTTAAGAATCCTCAATCAAAAACCTGATGGTTGGTGGCTCGCAGAAAATGCTCAAGGGGAGGAAGGCTTGGTCCCTAAAACTTACTTGCAGGTAGATTTTTTTTCTTTATTTGTTGGGATGTGGATATCACTGGTACGATCAGCATTTGGTGCCTATCCATCACTGCTCATGAGCTGAGGGGCTTGCCTGGCGCATTTCAGAAGGCAGTTAAAAGTCAACCAGATTGCTGTGGGTCTGGAGTCACCAGTAGGCCATACTGGGTAAGGATGGCAGACTTCCATTCCTAAAGGCATTAGTGAATCATATTGAGTTTGATGATGTGGTTGTCATGGCCACCACTACCCTGCGATTAAATTTCATTTCCAAATTTATTTGTTTTTAAATTCTACCAGCTGCCATGGTGGGATCTGAATTTGATTGCCCACATCATTAACCTGGAATCTCCGAATTACTAGTCAGTAACATACTACTCTGCCACCAAATAGTAAATTGTTTCTTTAAATACTATTGAAATTTATAACATTTAATGTATAGTATATAGCTCATTTCTTTATTTTCCTACTCTTTACCTAAGATTTTGTACCTAGGTATCTTGCACCTAAGATGGCACCATGGATGGTGACATTGTAAACTTTTGTACACCTGTATCCCTATACTTGAGTACATATGACAAAGAGTTTCTCAGAATAATCCATATTTCAGCAAAACAATTTTGTCCTCTGGATACAACAGTTGAACATCATCAAAACATTTTGCATTATGATTACATTTTTAAGTGGACTGAATTTGATGCTGGTAATTTGTAGCAGGACCATCTTATTAATATCAGTTTGATTAATCCATCATTTGCTTCTGCTTGCTGATGGAGAATATGAACCAGGAAAGTAGGAGAACACTGCTCTTCTTTTGGATCATATTATGGATTCATAGAATCCCTACAGTGCAGATAGAGCCTATTGAATCTGCACCAACCATCTGAAGAGTATTCCACCCAGATCCGTATTCCTATAGCCCCACATTTATCGTGGCTAATCCACTTAGCCTGCGTATCCCTGGACATTTTGGGGCAATTTAGCATGGCCAATCCACCTAACTGCACATCTTTGGATTGTGGGAGGAAACTGGAGTACCTAAAGGAAACCCAAGCACACACGGGAGAATGTGCTAACTCCACACAGACAGTCACCAAGGCTGGAATTGAACCTGTGTGCTAACCACTGTGCCACTGTGCGGCCTTGGATAGTATTATGGGATCTCTATCTTGCACAGGAATAAGCAAAGCTGGTTTATTGTTGCACCTACTTAAGGGGGAACAGAGTCAGAGATATACCTTGTTGGAGGATAAGCATTCAGCAGTAAATATATAAATTTGCAGCCAAGGATTTGGAGGTTTGCTTAGCTATTAGTGGAGTCAGTGGTGGAGGAGCGTGGAGCAGTGAGTATATAAACTTACAGATGAAGATTCAGAGGCCTGCTTAGTGGGGAGTGGAGTCAGCTACCTGTGACATACCCTTTTCATTCACTCAGGTGCTCACAACTGAATTGCTAAAAAGAAATTGGAGTGATGTCACAAGAAAGTAATGAGTTAGTTGGCTGGGAAGGAGCTTAGGGACTGACCTAAAAAAATAGCAATTTAGAAAAGTGCATTATTATTAAGGGATTAAATGAGAAGCACCTAGCCATAAATAAATGTCAGAGAACAAGAGAAGGAGATTACAGTCAAGGTAATGGGAATATCTTTAAGATTAAGTAATTAGAAAGGTTGACAAGTAACACCAGCTTACTTGGTTGGTGAGGTCTGCCAAGTGGGTTGTGCCTCCTATCTTATGTGGGAAGTCATGAACCCTAATGGTATCCTAGATAACAACACATGCAAGAAGTACTCCCAACTGCACAAACCTGAGCTCTGCTTGTGTGGCACATCCACAAGGCTGAGGTAACATCTTTATAGAAGTGGTCACTTTGCAGGTGGAGTGACTGGAGAAAATAAGGCAATGGATGACTACCAAGCTGTCAAAGAGAAGAAGGCAGGTAGTGCAAGAATCCGCTATGGTTCCACTAATAAAATCTGTTTTCCATTTTAGAAGCTGATGGTGGGCACTGGTTCCGCAAGGGATTGTAGACAAGTCAAGCTTCTGTCAGCAAAAGCAGCGTGACTGTACAGGAGAGGGAGAAAGAAGAAAGGAGGAGCAACAGTGAGAGGAATTTATTAGTTAAGTGAACAGACAGGCATTTGTACAGCTGCATTCATGACTCCAGGAATAGTGTGCAGCTTTCGTGGTGCCAGACTTGGGGGTGTCGCTGACCAGCCGCAGGGCATCCTGAAGGGGGAGGGTAATAAGTCAGAAATTTGTTGTGCACATTGGCACCAATGATATAGGTAAAATGAGGGGATGAGAACTTGCTTCAAGAGTTAAGAGAGTTAGGCAGTAGATTAAAAAGCAGAACTTTAAAAGTTGGGATCTCTATCCTGGTGCCACATGCTAGTGAGTACAGAAGTAAAAGAATAAGGCAGATGAATGGTGGCTCAAGAGTTGGTGCAGAAGGGAGGATTTTAGATTCCTGGATCACTGGGGCCATTTCTGGGGAAAGTGGGACCTGCACAAGTGGGACCAGAACCAGAAGAGACCAACATCCTTGCAGGAGAGTTGGCTCCTGCTGTTGCTAGGAGTTTAGTTTGACAGGGGAAGGAGACACAGGATTTTCATACAATAAGGACATTGCATAGTCTATTAAAAGAGCCAAAGGTGAGGGAGTTCAACCATGTTGCCTTTCAAAAAAACCCCACATGCTGGAATCCAGGTGTAACCCTTCTTCAGGACTTGGGGTGGGTGTAAGGGGAGCTGCAGATAAAGAGTAAGGCGAGGCTGGATGGTCTCTATTTTAATGCTCGGAGTAAAGGTATAAATTGCCTTAGTCTTACCAGACATAGGGTGTTTTTTTTATTCATTCACAGATTGTGGAAATTGCTAGCAAGGCCATCATGTGTTGCCCATCCCTAATTGCCTAGAGGGCACTTAAGAGTCAGCCCCATTGATGTTTAGAGTCGCTTGTAGGTTGAGAAATGACTGCAGATTTCCTTCCTGAAAGGACATTAGTGAACCATTTGGGCTTTTCCTGACAGTTGGCAATGGTTTCATGGGCATCATTAGGTTCTTAATTCCAGATTTTTATTGGATGCAAACCTCACCATTTGTCATGATGGGATTTGAACCTTGGTCCTCAGAACATTACCTGTGTCTCTGCATTAATAAACTTGGCCATCATCTCTGTTTAGAGAATGGCAACTGGAAGTGGTTTAACCTGAAAGTCACCATGTCTCAGGACTAATAGAGGTAACACAGATGAGGTAAAGGCATGGATTGATGTGTTGAATTGTGATGTTGTTACCGTCAGAAATATGGTTGATAGAGAAGCTGGATTGGAAAGTCAAGATTCCGGAGTATAAGATCTTAAGGCAGAGCAGGTCAGGGTGTGAAAGAGGAAGTGGTGTCACATTATTAATTAAGGAGTCAGTTATTGCTGTAAGTGGGGGATGATATTTTGGAAGGATCTTCAAATGAGACTTTGTGGGTAGAACTTGGGAACAAAGTTAAGGCAGTCATATTGTTGGCAGTGTATTATAGCCTGTCAAACAGTCAGCAGACAATAGAGGAGCAAATATGTAGTCAATGCATTGAGGTTTGTAAAAATATTAATAGGGTAATAATATTAAGGGATTTCATCTTCCCCAATGTTATTTGGGATAGTCTTAGTGTAAAGATTATAGAGGAAGGCAGAGTTCTTGAAATATATTCAGAAGAACTTTTGAGACCAACATGTAGAAGGGATGATGCAGTGCTTGACCTAATCCTGGGGAATTAAGTCGGACAGGGTTCGAGATGGCAGTGGTGGAGTATTTTAGTGATACTGATTACAACACTGTAGGCTTTAAGTTTGTTGTGGTAAAGGAAGAAAAGATGGTTTGCAAAAAGGAATTTTGGATTGGGGAAGGAAGATGTAATAAGGGAGGATCTGGCCAAAGTGGTCTTGGAACAACTTCTTGTAGGTAAATCTAGGTGGAAGTGCAGGGGGGTTATTCTGGATTGTCATTTTAAAATGTTCCCTTTAGGTTGAAATGTAGAAGCAACAAGCTCTACATTTTGGGGCTTGAGAACACTGGATGTCTTGGAATATTCAAGACTGGATAAGAGACGCTCTTAACAGGTATATAGGGAGCAAATCGATGGTGACCCTTATGGAATATAGAAAGTGTAGGGTGATCTTAAGAAGGCAATGAGGTGCACATAGAGGGGGCATGCACAAAACACTGGGGGGTAATACTGGGGAGAATCTCATGATATTCTACAAGTATAGCAAGGGGAATAGGAAAACTATGTACTTGTGGCATTAAACTATAAGAACAGGGAGACTATCTTGGAGCTGTAGAAAACTTTGGTTGGGTCTTAGTTGTAACACTGCGTGCAGTTCTGGTCATCACACTATAGGAAGGAGGTGATTCCATTGGAAGGGATTCGGAAAGATTCACCAGGATGTTGCTGGTTTGGTGTAGATCAGCCATGAAGAGAGGCTGGATAAACTTGGGTTGTTTCCTGATGCAGGTTTATAAGATTATGAGGGACTTGGACAGAATGGATAGAAAGCAACTGTGTTCCATGGTTGAAGGGCCAATAACAAGGTACAATGCAGGAGGTAAAATTGTTTCATGCAGAGGCTAGTGGGAATCTGGAATGAAAGGCAGAAAACCTCACAATTTTTAAAAATTATTTGGATGAATACATGAAGGGTCAATAGATGATTTCATTGAAACATAGAGTATTTGGGGGACTTGATTTAAAAAATGTGATGCAGGAAAAACAGCATCACATTTTTCAACTCTGGTCTCCAGCATCTGCAGTCCTCACTTTCTCCTATTTGGGGGACTTGTCAGGATACATGTAGAAAGATCGTTTTCTCTTGTGCGTGAGTTCAGGACCAGCAGGCACCATCTCACAGTAAAAGGTAGCCCTTAGGACAGAGATAGTGAGGAATTTCCTCTTTGAGGATATTTAAGTATATTCAAAGTCAAGGTAGACAGATTTTTAATCAGTAAGGAACTCCAGGGTTTGTGGAAAAAGCGGGAAAGAGGAGTTGAGGATTATCAGAACAGCCATAATCTTATTGAGTGGCAGAGGAGACTTGATGAGTCAAATTACCTATTTCTGCTCCTATGTCTTACAGTTTCACCGCATTTTTCTTCCCATCATTTTATTATGCTTTTTTTCCTTCTACTACTTCTCATTCACATCAGCACTACAAGCACATGTCCATGAAACCTCACATGAAATATCCTTTGCCAACATCGAACAAATTAGAGCTTCACAGTAAACAACTTAAGAAAAGTTCAAATAAACGATTCTGTAGGTTGTAAGAGAGCCCATCTAAATATAACTTCAGCCAATGGATCCTGTGTGTCAACCACTGTGAGGACTGTATAGCTGCTATTGAAATAGGTTGAGTTTAATGCCAGTCAAGCAGGAGGGTGAGGAGAGTGAGGCGCCACTGAGTAAGTCCTGGACAGGAGCACTCATTGACAGCTTTCCTGCTCCGTTGCTAATTAATTCTCACTTGGTCTTAGAGATGTAGAGCATGGAAACAGATGTTCGGTCCAACTTGTCCAAGCCAAACAGATATCTTAAATAAACCTAGTCCCACTTGCCAGCATTTGGCCCATATCCCTGTAAACCTTTCTTATTCATATACCCATCTAGATGGGTTTTAAATGTTGTAATTGTACCGGCCAACAACTCTTCATCTAGCAGCTCATTCCGTACATGCACCACCCTCTGTGTGAAAGAGTAGCCCCTTAGGTCCCTTTTACATCTTTCCCCTTTCACCGTAAACCTATGCCCTCTAGTTCTGGACTCCCCCACCTCAGGGAAAAGACCTTGTCTATTTACCCCATTTGTGCCTCCCTTGATTTTATAAACCTCTATAAGGTCACCCCTCAGCCAAAGTGTTCCAGGGAAAATAGCCCCAGTCTATTCAGTCTCTGTGCACAGCTCAAACTCTCCAACCTTGCAAATATCCTTGTAAATCTTTTCTGAACCCTTTAAATTTTCATAACATCCTTGTTATAGCAGGGAGACCAGAATTGAATGCAGTATTCCAAAAGTGGCCTTGCTAATGTCCTGTACAGCTGCACCATGACCTCCCAATTCCTATTTTCAATGCACTGACTGATAAAGGCAAGCAGACTCAACACCTTTTTCACTATCCTGTCTACCTGCGACTCCACTTTCAAGAAACCATCAACCTGCACTCCAAGGTCTCTGTTCAGCAACACTCCCCACAACCTTACTGCTAAATGTATAAGTCCTGCCCTGATTTGCTTTTCCAAAATGAAGCACCTCACATTTATCTAAATTAAACTCCATTTGCCCATTGGTCCACCTCATCAAGATCCCGGTGTACTCTCATAACCTTCTTTGCTGTCCACTACACCTTCAAATTTGGTGTAGTGGACTTATTAACCATACTTATTAACCATACCTCCTATGTTCCCATCTAAATCGTTTATAGATATGATGAAAAGCAAGCCCTATTTCCACCACTGTCAGTATTCAACAGGCATTTTCAGTATAAAGTACAAATATGTTAAATCTTACTGCTCAGAAGATGATCTGAAGGTATTTTCTCCCAATACCTGAACTTTAGGTTTACCTGAACCACAATCCATGTCATGATCACTCCCTGCTGCATAGTAAGATTACCTTGCTGGGTGTGTAAGATGACTCTAAGCTTGCTGCAAGGCAAATTAAAACAGATAGCAAATCTGTGTCTTTCGGTCCTGCTGGCAGATTAGCTGTTTCTAATACTGAATTTTTTGGGGAATTCATTTTTAATCTAGAATTGCTCCTCGGGCTATTTGAAGTGGGACAGCTTTGAACCTGGACTCAATGTTAAACAACATTTCTCCCTTCCGTCAAGTTCCATCCTGCTGTGGGTGTTATTATAACAGTAGAGAGATTTTAATTCATCACTCAAAAGCCTTCCCAGTTTTTATGTTTGACATTTTATAAAATTAGATTATTGCATATATGTTTCTGTTGGCAGTTCCTCAGAATTCCCTTGGATGTCCCAGAGTAAGGAGGAGGAGAAAATGGGTGACAGACGGAGAGAGAGAAAAACGGAAAAGAAAGGAGAAAGGGTTATCGGTGAAGTCAGTGAAAGGCAAAGGAGGTGGAAAAGGGCATTTAGATGGCTATTATGGACCAGGCCAGACTCCCTCAAAATATTTTAAGAAAGTAGCCTAGACTGTAACTTTTTCTTATTTTAAAGGCAAATGTGAAGTGAATATCCTAGCTGTGATGCAACTGATCAAAGCAAAACGGAACTTATTTAAACGTTACAGTTGAATCACGAACAAATGAAAGCAAAATTTAGAATAAGTTAACTATTGTAAAGCTTAACTGACCTGATATAGCAACTATTACTGATTAATTCTTCCAATACAGTAACATCCCATAAACATACCCCTTGGCAGAAAGGTAAATTCAAATACAGACTCTTACAGTCAGGAGGGAATGACATCCAGAGAAAAATTTCAGAGAAAGTCAGAGGAATCCTTTACTGAAGCTTGCAACTCTGCTGGACTCCAACATGTTGTGACTGCTACAGCAAAAAAAACTAGAAAAAAACCTGAACTGGGAGAACTGGCCACTCCCCTTCCATTGTTTAGCTATTAATCCCTGGACTCTTCAGCACCACTGCCTTTATGACCTGTCTTCAAAAAATTAAGGACAAAATAACCTTTTTAAAGTGGCAGCATCGTCACATGGCTAATAGTATTTAAAGACAAATCCAAAATTCACATTCCACATTGACACTCAGCCTCTTGGTCAGGTCATGGTTGATTTTTTGAGTTATTGGCTTGCACTTGAGTCTTCAGACTTTGTTATCTGCATTGCTTCACAGCCCACTACTCTTGGAGAAGTGGGGCCCTCCACTGTGAGCAGTCCCGTGCACTTTTCTCATCTGTTGAAGTCAAAATCACTATTCAACATTTTTGATAGCTGCTTTGTAAACTTTGACCTGTTACAATCTGGGAGTAGAGTGTGCACTTTGAAAATCAGATGTTTAGCATTCTGGTGGTGTGACCTATTCAATGCCATTGCCACATGTCTTCAGGTTGCTGTTACTTAGAGGATGGTCATGTCATTTGGCAATGGATCCAAGTGATGTATAAAAGATCATATGTAGGTGACACTGATGGTATTATTCAAGCTTTCTCAGCTATATGCATTACATCGGCCAGGATTCACAACTGTATGGGAACATTGGAAATTTGATGGGGACTTATTAATAGTGATTTCCAACCTCATATAATTCATCTGTAAAAGTCTTGAAATATTTACTAGAAAATCCATAAGCCCATAAATAGGCCACTCAGCCCATTTAGTCTGCTCTGCCATTCAATTAAATTATGCTTGACATGATCCTTAACTTCATTTTCCTGCCTTTTCCCATAACACCTTGATTAAATACCCACTTACCTCAGCATGTATATACTTAATGACTCAGCCTCTACAGTCCCTGCAGTAAAGAATTCCAGAGATGCAATATGCTCAGAGAAGGAATTGCTCCTCATCTCTGTCCTCAATTTGTGACCCCTTATTCTAAGATTATATCCTCTATCCTAGACTATTTTACAAGGGGAAAGAACCTCTCCACATCTACCCTGTCATGTCTTCTAAAAAACCTTGCATGTTTTTGAAAGGTAGCCTCACATTTTTCTTACATCTAATGTGTACAGCCCAACCAACTTACCTTCTCATGTGAAAATTCAGCAATTCCCAAGTTCAACCTAGTGGACCTTCTTTGAATTGCTTCCAATGTCAGTATATATTTCCTTTAATAAGGGGACTACATCTGTTCATATTGTTCCAACTATCATCTGACTAATGTCGAGAGTACGGTGCTGGAAAAGCACAGCAGGTCAGGCAGCTTTCGAGGAGCAGGATGCTGCCTGACCTGCTGTGCTTTTCCAGCACCACACACTCAACTCTGATCTCCAGCATCTGCAGTTCTCACTTTCTCCTAGTTGATCATCTGACTAGTGCCTTGTATTGTTTCAGCAAGACTTCCGTATTTTATAAATCCCCAGTAGCATGAATTATTTTGTCATGAAAATCAAACATTAGTGAATTAATGCTATTCATCTTTTGATTTCACTCACACATAACATTGATCATATACATAAAAGTCTATTTGTGATGTTGTAATAATTTGCTGTGTTAGAAAATCGGTTTGTACTTACTCTGTTGGAAGTTTGTTTTAGGCATATATCATGTGAAAAAAACTTAATCACTTTTAATTTCTTTATTCCTGTAGGTGCACAAACAGAGTAGTAAGGGTATCACAATTGAGGGCGGTGATGAAGAAGAAGAAGATGATGATGACGATGACTATGATGATGATGAAGACGACGATGATGAAGAAAGTGAAGACGAATTGGAAGATGAGCTGCAAAATGTTAAACAAGTACCTGAAGCACCCAGGTATCGAATTGCATTGGTAGATTATTTTTAAACTGGTGTATAGATTAGGACAGTTATTACAATATGCAATAGAAAATCCCTTGAAATGAAGACAAATTCTTGAGAAATTTGAGAAACAACCCAGTCCTGGAAATCAAAAATTAGGTAATTGCTGTTTTCTGATACTGCATTAAAATGATTCAATCTAATTACTTTGGCAAAGTGAAATTAATCATCAAGTTGTGGCAGGTCAGTTCAGGGAAAAGAAAGGATGTAGATGATTTACAGAGGAACTTTGATTATCCGAACGAGATGGGCAGGCAGTATTTCATTCAGATAATTGATTATTTGGATAATCGATTTGACCATAAACAAGGGAAGCCATACTGATCTAACACTGTGCTCTACCTGAGGGTTTTTTAAAAATCTATAATTTTAGACTAGATTAGATTCCCTACAGTGTGGAAACAGGCCCTTTGGCCCAACAAGTCCACACTGACCCTCTGAAGAGTAACCCACCCAGACCCATTTCCCTCTGACTAATGCACCTAACACTGTGGGCAATTTAGCATGGCCAATTCACCTGACCTGCACATCTTTGGACTGTGGGAGGAAATCGGAGCACCCAGAGGAAACTTACGCAGACACGGGGAGAATGTACAAACTCCACACTGACAGTCACCCAAGGCTGGAATTGAACCTGGGTTCCTGGCGCTGTGAGGCAGCAGTGATAACCACTGAACCACCATGCTGCCCCACAATTTTGATGAGTCTGCGATTTAAACAAACTAATCTTTGCTTTCTGCAAATTGCAGGTTAAACTGAGAAGGACCAAACCCTTACCAGCACATAAATATATGAAATCCCAGCATTAAACAAGGTCCCGAACAGCTTCTACAATCACAAGAACAATTGTCAGTTTCCGCTGAACTCAGTGTTGCGATAGAAAGACAGAATCACCGCCTCGCACATGTGTTTACTTTGCCATTTTTTTCATGAACTGCTCAGTAAAGTGACAGGAATAAAGCACTTGGTTTTGCAAAGGGTTATGTAAAATAATCCAATCACTATAGCTTGTGTTCCTTCGTTTTTGCCAGCATTTTAACATGTTCTTCAGTACAGGTAATGCAAATTCACTTACCTCTTCGATGTAACATTTTTGCAGGACCTTGCGATCTTGTTTGGATAATCTGAAATTCAGATAATTGATACTTGGATAATTGAGGTTCTGCTGTACACCATCAGTCTGATCTCTGAACAAAGCCTTAACTGAGCCTCCAACTCTTTATTTTACAATGTGATGTTATTTGATTTCCCACAATTTGAAGGTTTTTAGCTTCATTGAGTGGACCACTCAATTTAGTGCTAATTTGTGCTTAACTGTGGCCAATATTATTCTGTTGTTTCAATGGTGAAATTTCCCAAAACCAGTGTCATGAGGGGTGACTACTTGTAGGGGAAAAGAGATTTATTTTCATTTTGTCAATCTGGCTAGGATCAATCTCAGCTGTCAGAGGGTTGAGGTTATGGATAAAATTCACGCTAAGTCATAATGCCCCCAAACTGCAGCTGTGCAACGATCTTTCGTTTCTTAACAGAATTTTTTAAAGGTATGCAAACATTCCAGAGCAGATACGGTATTTATGATACTTAAGGAAATAAGTAGTTGACATTTGATAGTTTCTTCAAGATTGTAGCAAGTTTTAGAACTATGGAAAATGGATTTAAGCGAAAGAGTTCAGAACAAACTAATTTTAAAAGAGGGTAAATGTAGTGATTGGAACCAGCTGGGTCTTGTTGAGTATGAGATCCTTGATGGGGGTTGGTAACCTGGGCCAACCAGGAAAGCCCTGTTTGATGAACATAACCAGAGGAGATTTAGAATCTCCTCTGTTCAGGCAACTGACTCCGAGCTGGCAGACTACAGCCAGTGTACTGTGCACAATTAAATAATGGTTGTACTTGGTGACGAGATACTGGCCATTGTGCACTTGATTCAGTAAATCTGTGGTATGAGGTTCCTAGAAAGGTTGATAATATGGAAATATGATTCGAAAATTCGAAAATAAATAGTTTAGGTGATGGGCTATTGAAAGGTGTTAATGTTTCAGACTAGCCAGATGGATTTCATAAGTTTCCCTGCCCAATGATCCAGTAGTGTATAATGCTAACTACTGTAGAATTTTGCAGCTTCTGATAGTTCCATTAAGTTCTCATTTCAGTCAGTAACTACTTCTTTTAGATAAATGATTCTGAAACATAGTTACAAATTGTCCCTATATTTTACAATTGCAAAATCTATCAAAAAGTAGTTTAGAGATTACTGACTTCTTAACTAGTGTTAATCATTTAATTTATTGTAATCAAACAATTCAGTAACCGCAAGTGTGTAGTAGGAATCCAAAGGCTGTTTGGAGTCCCTAGATGTGATGTTTGAATCAGAGTTTTTCACAAGGAATGACAAGCTTGTTTTCATTACATTTGTCGCAGCCTCTTTGTTTTCCACCACATGCAGTTTAATGCTTATACTTAGTTGACAGCATGATGACAGAACGATTACAATATTGAGGAATGTAATATGTACATATTTACTGATAACCGCTCCTCTTTGCTGAAGGGTTTTAAACCTTGTTAGTCATACGATATTGTGTATATCACTTAATTTCAAGAATTTCAAGAATAATAGGAACAAATTAGTTAGCCATTTCTGCACATATGCAAAGTTTACCTTTAGCTCGAGTACAGTTTCATGTGATATCTTGATTATCTTCACTTATTATTAATTTCACTCTGAATTATTCACAAAAAAGTAATTGGATTTGAGACAATATTTGCATAAACAACCAAAAACAAGTTTCAGTTGATTTTTGTAAATCTTGCACTCTTCATCCAGCAAGGTAGATTGCAGTTATATGGAGTCCAGTACTTTTTAGAATTTACTTTCCTTGCAGATCTGGTAATTATGTTGAAGTCTTGGAGGCCAATAGGTGTCAGACTATTGACACCTTTTTATACGAATAGCTAATTGTGTTTTGGTGTTTGACACGCTTGTTTTGAAATTCTTAAATGTACTTAAAACATTTTCAAATCAGACTTACTGAGATATAGAAAAATCACAGTCCATGTTTTTAAAATGGAAAAAGCTGTGTCTTCAATATGGAGGACGGGAAAAAATTGTGGCTGTAAGAGCTGTTCCTTTTTTGAGGCATCTTCAGTGTTGGAGCTGATTTTCCAGAATTTTTGGGGCAGTAATTACTATCTTATAAGCTGTTGCATTGTTTTAGAACTTAAAAATAGATCAGAACAACAGCACGTTAAAAAAAGGGGAAAGAGAGACAAAACAGGTAGCAAATGGGAGGTGAAAAAATGGAGAAGTAAACCTGCACAAGTATATGATCCAGCAGTGAGCCTTCACTGCTGATTGCCTCTACTGTTTAGTTTCAAGTATCTCTGACATTGGAGTTCATTCTAAGAAAAATAAACAAACAGTGAAATTCTTAGCTGACCTTGGAGAAATCAATGTGGGCAGCTCACAACAGGGGAGCAGTAGGTGGCTTATTTTTTAAAGCGGATCTTTACTTTTTTTGGTAAATTGACAATAGTGAATAGATTATTATTTTATTAGAAAGTGATTTAAAGATTTACTTAGACTGTGCTATTGTTTGTATTAGGCTAACTGCTATTTTTGTTTTTTACTGGTATTTTTGGTGGTTCACCCCAACCCTGTTTTTCCCATTGGTCCCATTATTTATATTGCATGATTTTCTATAACACCGTGTCACATGGGAGCGTAGCTAATATGACATAGGAGAACTACCTGCACTTAAGAGGGAAATCGGAAGGGCAAAAAGGGGACATAAAGTAGCTTAGGCAGATAGGATTAAGGAGAATCTAAAGGGATTCCACATGTACATTAAGGACAAAAGGGTAACTAGGGAGAGAATAGGGCCCCTTAAAGATCAGCAAGGTCTCTTATGTGTGGAACTGCAGGAAATGGGGGAGATATTAAATGAGTACTTTGCATCAGTGTTCACTGTGGTGAAGGATATGGAAGATAGAGAATTTGGGGAAATAGATGGTGACATCTTGAAAAAGGTCCATATTACATATCTTAAAATGTATAAAGGTGGATAAGTCCCTGGGGCTTGATCAGGTGTACCCTAGAACTCTGTGGGAAGCTGGGGAAGTGATTGCTGCGCTCCTTGCTGAGATATTTGTATTAATGATGGCCACAGATGAGATACTGGAATACTGGAGGTTGGCTAATGTGGTGCCACTAGTTACAACAGGTGGTAAGAAAAGGCCTGGGAACTATAGATTGGTGAGCCTGATATCAGTATTGGCAAGTTATTGGAGGGAATCATGAGGGACAAGATTTACATGTATTTGAAAAGACAAGGACTGATTAAAGATAGTCAACATGCCTTTGTATGTGGGAAAGCATGTCTCACTAACTTAATTTGAGTTTGTTGAAGTAATGAAGAGGATTGATGAAGGCAGAGCGGTGGATGTGTTCTGTATGGACTTCAGTAAGGCATTCGGCAGGTTCCTCATGGTAGACTGGTTAGTGAGGTTAGCTTACATGGATTCATGGAGAGCTAGCCATTTGGATACAGAACTGGCTCAAAGGTCAGAGATATAGTGGTGGAAGGTTACTTTTCAGACTTGGAGGCTTGTGACCAGCAGTGTACCACAAGGATCAGTGCTGTGTCCACTGCTTTTTGTCATTTATATAAATGATTTGGATGTGAAAATAGGAGGTATGGTTAGTAAGTTTGCAGATGATACCAAAATTTATGGTCTGGTGGACAGCCAAGAAGGTTACCTCAGAATACAATGAAACCTACATCAGATAGGGAGGTCTGCCAAGGAGTGGTAAATGGACTTTAATTCAGATAAATGTGAGGTGCTGTTGGGAGGTCATGTTGCAGCTGTTCGGGACATTGGTTAGACCACCTTTGGAATACTGCATTCAGTTCTGGTTTCCCTGCTATAGGAAGGATGTTGCAAAACCTGAGAGGGTTCAGCAGAGATTTACAAGGTGTTGCCAGGGTTGGAGGGTTTGACCTATACGGAGAGGCTGAATAGACTGGGGCTATTTTCCCTCAAGCATCGGAGGCTGAAAGGTGGCCTTCTAAACGTTTATGAAGTCATGAAAGGGCATAGATAGGATGAATAGCTAAGGTGTTTTCTCCAGGTAGTGGAGTCCGAAAGTGTGAGAAATAAAGCTCGCACACTTCAATAATTTCAGTCCGAGACAAAATCTGAATCAGTAGTGTCCTTTATTTTACACTTGCAAGAGGGTGTGATGGCCACTGTCTACAAGGCAAGGGACACACACGATATTTATATAATTTGGTTTCTTTTTTTTTCATTGCTCCTCCCCTTCCACTTCCCTAAGACCGGCACCCATTACTCCTGTTTATCTCTTGCCTTATCCGGCCTTGTCTGTGACAAAATGCTTATTTCTGGCCTCACAAGGCTGTTTGACCTCATCTCGCTGTAGGTCATTGTCAGGCATATCCTTTCTTCACCATTATCTACTCCCTCCATCTGTACCTCCCCCTGCCATACTGATCCTTATGACCCTTTTAATTGGGGTTTGTTCCTGTGTTTCTGTAAAAGTGGGAAATAGATGTTTATACCTACTGTTTGTACAGGCATATCTAGCTTAACTTCCTCCCCTCACAGCACCTTATCTATTCACCTGTAATATCTACCATTGTTTTGCAGTCACGTTTCATTCTTGCATACAATTTTAGCTAATACAAAAACAATTAAGTATTTCCTCCACATAGTTTCCATTGTTGTTGACTCAGCTCTTGGCTGAAACAATTACACACTGCTGTGAGTTCCTTTACTTTGTATAAGTAATTAGAATTGCAGAAGTAACATTATTTTTCCTACATCCCACAAAAGTGTGGTGATGGAAAAGCACAGCAAGTCAGGCAGCCTCCGAGGAGCAGGAAAAACGACATTTCGGGCATAAGCCCTTCATCAGGAATAAGCCTTGTGGGCCGGGGGAGCTGAGAGATGAATGAGCGAGGGGTGGGGCTGGAGGGAAGGTAGCTGTGAATGTGATAGGTAGATGAAGGTGGAGAGGAGGGTGGAGCAGATAGGTGCGAAGGAAGATGGACAAGAGGACGGTGCCGAGTTGGAGGCTTGCGACTGCAATAAAGTTGGGGGAGGGGAAATAAGGAAACTGGTGAAATTCACATTGATCCCGTGTGGTTGCAGGGTCCCAAGGTGGAAGTAGAGGCGTTCTTCCTCCAGGCGTCGGGTGGTTAGGGTTTGGCGATGGAGGAGGCCCAGGACCTGCATGTCCTTGACAGAGTGGGAGGGGGAGTTAAAGTGTTTGGCCATGGGTTGGTGGGGTTGGTTGGTGCAGGTGTCCCAGCGATGTCTCCGACCTATCACCTCCTACCCCCCCCCCCCCCCCCCCCTTCATCTACCTATCACATTCCCAGCTACCTTCCCTCCCAGCCCACCCTACTCCCATTTATTTCTCAGCCCCCTGGCCCACAAACCTAATTTCTGATGAAGGGCTTGTGGACGAAGAGTCAATTCTCATGCTGTTTGGTTGCTGCCTGACTTGCTGTGCTTTTTTAGCACCACACTCTCAACTCTGATCTTCAGCATCTGGAGTCCTCAGTTTCTCCAAAACTAGAGAGCATAAGTTTAAGGTGAGGGGGGAAAGATTTATAAGGGAACTGAGGGGGCAACCTTTTCATGCAAAGGGTGGTGCATGTACGGAATGAGCTGCCAGAGGAAGTGGTGGAGGCTGGTACAATTACAACATTTAAAAAGTATCTGGACAGGTATATCAATAGGAAGCATTTGGAGGGATATGGGCCAAATGCTGGCAAATGGGTCTAGATTAATTTAGGATATCTGGTTGGCATGGGCGAGTTGGACTGAAGCATCTGTTTCCATGCTGGACAGCTCTACAACTCCATCACTGAATCTCCTGGGCATTTGGTTAATGTAAAGTAAAATTACAAATAGATGTATCTGAAGCTAATCTGTCAGACTAAATATAGATTGCTTGGCTTTTCCTTCTATTAGGCAAAAGTGAGGACTACAGATGCTGGAAATCAGAGTCTAGATTAGAGTGGTGCTGGAAAAGCACAGCAGGTCAGGCAGCATCCGAGGAGCAGGAAAATCGACGTTTCGGGCAAAAGCCCTTCATCAGGATTGAAGGCGTAGTTAGGTTTCCATCTAATATGAGGAGCCAGAAAGTACAACTTTTTGACCACTTAAATGTGTTTCCGATCAGGAGGACATTCCATATTTGGGGAAAGAAGGGAAGTGGATAAGTGTTTATTTTTCACTCTCACTTGTGAGGGTTATGTTGTGGCTATATTATCTTCTGGAATTCTCCATGTCCTCTCTATTTTACTTGTTAAGGAGGTCGACTCTCCATGTCCGAGGGTAAAGGACAGAATATAATTTCTTTAAAAAACTATAAAATAATAATGTTTTCAGGCAGAAGCAGATTGTCGTTGTTCTGTCCTTCCAAAGTTGCTTTTACATTCCATGCATGCAGGTTCTGTGCGTCTGTTGTTGTTGCTGCCTGATAATTTTAGAGCTAACACTTATATTGACTCCGACTAAAGATTCAGGAGTAGTTTAACCAATAGACACACACCAGGTGGAATATAGTGGTAATGTCATTAGGCTAGTAATTCTGCGACCCAAGACAATACTCGGGGACATAGATTCAAATCATACCATGGCAGCTGTTTGAATTTAAATTCAATTAACTTAAAATCTAGAATTGAAAGCTAGACTCATTGGCCGCGAAACTAGCATCTACTATCAGAAAGATGCATTTGATTTATTTAAGGGTTGTTGAGTCATATTAGTAGTGTCCCTACATCTATGCAAAAATATCTCTGAATAGGTTGATTAGAAAATACCTAGTACGCAATATAGATAACAAAAAAGTTATAAACAATAATATGGTGGGGCATAGACAGGGTAGATGGGAACAAAGGTTTTCCCTTGATAGAGAGATCATTGATGGGGGCATAGATTGAAAGTAAGGGGCAGGAAGTTTAGACGGGATTAGGAAAATCTTTTTCATGCAGAGAGTGGTGAGAATCTGGAGCTTACTGCCTGTAAACGACGTTTTATGCATTTCCAACCTCCCTGCTCTTAAATTTCATGCCTCAACCAATAAAGACAAGGATTCATATGCTCTCTTAACCATTTTATCTACCTGTCCTGTTATCTTAAGGGACTAGTGGACATGCACATCAAGGTCCTTCTGATCCTTGGTGTTTCCCAGAGTCCTACTGTTCATCATGTATTCCCTTCATTTGTTTGTCCTACTCAAGTGTATCACTTTATAAATGTGAAGAGTTAAGTATACATTTTCCATTGAGGTAGGTGCATAACACATCTAGAGAGGTGGTCACACCAGAACTGAAGAGACTGGCGGAAAGAAAGGAATGGGTGACCACCAGGTAGTCATGGAAAAGCAGGAATGTAGTGCAGCAGTCCCCTGTGGTTCCACTCACAAGTCGGTTTTCATGCTGGAAGCTGAAGAGGGACTGGTCCTTTAAAGGAGTGCAAGCTGAGCCAGGCTTCTAGCTGCACAAGCAGTCTGACTGTACAGGAGGGGAGTAAGAAGAAAGGAGGAATAATAGTGATATTTGGATTCATTAGTTAGGGAACTGACAGGTGTTTGTTTGGCTGCAGAAATAACTCCTGGATCATGTGTTGCCTCCCTGGTGGCAGGTCAGGGATATTAGTGAATGGCTGCAGGGCATCCTGAAGTGAGAGGCTTATGGAACAGAAGTTGTGATACACATTGGTACCAATGATACAGGTAGAATCAGGAATGAGGACTTGCATCAAGAGTTCCGGGAGCTAGGCAGTAAATTAAGAAGCAGGATCTCAGATGTTGTACTCTCAGGATTACTCTCATGCTAATAAGGACAAAAGTAAGAGAATAGGGCAAATGGATGTATCACTCAAGTGTTGGTGCGGGAGGGAGAGTTATAGATTATGGCATCACTGGGACGATTTCTAGGGAAAGTTGGGCTTCTACAAGTGAGATGTAGATGCACGTGAACTGGAATGGGACTAACATCCTTGTGAGTTGCATGTGCTGTTAGCAGGAGTTTAAACTAGTTTAGCAGGGGCAGGAGATACAACGTGAGTTCAGCCATGAGGTGTCTTCAAGTAGTATGGCGAGGCCAGATGACTTCTACTTTAATTCCAGGAGTATCAAAGGTAAGACAGATGAGTAAAGAGCATGGAGTGACATATGAACTGCAGTTGTAGCCATCATAGAGAGGGGGACAACACTAGCAACTTAACATTCTGGGGTAGAGGATCTTCAAGCAGGACAGGGTAGGATGCAAAGATAGAGATGGTGTATTATTATAAAGGAGGTGACCAAGTGTCTGGACAAGGGTAGGACAGTTGATGTAGTTTACATGGATTTCAGCAGGCATTTGACAAGGTCTCACATAGGAAACTGACAAAGAAAAAACTCATGGCATCCAAGATAACTTGGCAAGATAGATTCAAAATTGGCATAGTGATAGGAGATAGAGGGTGGTGGTGGAAGGTTGTTTGTGTGACTGGAGCCCAATGAACTGTGGTCTACCACAGGGATCAGTGCTCATTCCCTTACTGTTTGCAATATTCATAACTGATGTAGATGACAATGTGAGAGGCATGATGCGTAGGTTTACGGATGATACAAATGTTAGTTGGGTGGATGACTCTGATGTAGAAGATGTTAGGTAACAAGAAGACATAAATGGATTGGTCAGATGGGCAGATCAGTGGTAGATGAAGCTTATTAAAAATTCATTCGTGGGATATGCATGTTTCTGGCTCGCCAGTAATTATATGTTCATATTTGTTATATTAGTTTATATTAATGTTCAAAGGAATATGCTGTGTGCTGTGATCTGTCACTGTTTGGGATGTACAGCCTAAATACCTGGCATCACACGTGCCACATTACTAGTTTGTGTTTTGCCAATATCCTGTTATTGGTGCTCCATTGCACATTTCCTTACAAATGTTTCCTTTTGAAGTGGATACCCAGTTCCCATTTTCACTTTGAGTGAATCTGGTTCCTTCATATTTTGGGCAATGAATTCCAGATAATAATTCAATGTATGATGAAGTATTCTCCTCACCATCTCTCGAGTTCTTTTGTCAGTTATCAAAAATCAAATTTATGATTTGATTTATTCACTGAATTCTTATTATTTATTTCTACAGTGAAAAATCACAATTACACAGGATTGCTGTTAAAAAGATTGTTTCAGAGGTAAGCATATTTTAAGATTGATTGTTTCCAATTTATCTTCTGAAAAAATGAGTAGGTTGTAGATAAAAATAATTTAGGTTCTTTGACACTTACGTTTCTTTCTATTTTTGGATGAATGCCTTGCCTGTATCTCGTCTGCATTTTACCTGATAAACTGTTGTAGACACCAACTCATTGTTGTTTGTGAATCATTTATATTTGTCGTTGTTGTTGATTTGAATATGAAGGACACTTGACAAATATAATGGCATTGTTGTCTGCTGGAAACCCAGTTGGATTTGACATTTAATGCATTGCACTCTTCCCAAGCACCACCTTTTAACACAGCTCCCTTTTGCTTTTCTTACTGCATTGAATAATATAACCGAGCTATGTTTTCAGAAATCTCATAGCTCCTTGAAAGTGGGGTCGCAGGTAGATAGGATAGTGAAGAAGGCGTTTGGTATGCTTTCCTTTATTGGTCAGAGTATTGAGTATAGGAGTTGGGAGGTCATGTGGCGGCTGTACAGGACATTGGTTAGGCCACTGTTGGAATATTGCGTGCAATTCTGGTCTCCTTCCTATCGGAAAGATGTTGTGAAACTTGAAAGGGTTCAGAAAAGATTTACAAGGATGTTGCCAGGGTTGGAGGATCTGAGCTACAGGGGGAAGCTGGACAGGCTGGGGCTGTTTTCCCTGGAGTGTCGGAGGCTGAGGGGTGAACTTATAGAGGTTTACAAAATTATGAGGGGCATGGATAGGATAAATAGGCAAAGTCTTTTCCCTGGGGTGGGAGAGTCCAGAACTAGAGGGCATAGGTTTAGGGTGAGAGGGGAAAGATATAAAAGAGACCTAAGGGGCAACTTTTTCACGCAGAAGGTGGTACGTGTATGGAATGAGCTGCCAGAGGAAGTAGTGGATGCTGGTACAAATTCAACATTTAAGAGGCATTTGGATGGGTATATGAATAGGAAGGGTTTGGAGGGATATGGGCCAGGTGCTGGTAGGTGGGACTAGATTGGGTTGGGATATCTGGTCGGCATGGACGGGTTTGACTGAAGGATCTGTTTCCATGCTGTACATCTCTAATGACTCAATGACTCTATATGCCCAAACTGATGCCAGTAAGGGATCAAAGCCCGCAATGGCCTTACCCTCCCTATCATTATTGTCTCCTCCATAACCATAAACAACCCAAGATATCTGGCCTCTGTGCATTCCTAATTTTAATTATTCTGTCATTGGTGGCTGTATCTTTAGTTATCTAGATACTAAACACTGGAATTCTCTCCCTACGCTTGTCTACCTTGCTTTAGTCCTTTTAGATGTTCCCTAAAACGTTTTGACTGAACTTTTGGTCATGTGACTTAATAGTTGAAGGCAGAGAGCTTTGGGGGAGAATTCCAGAGCTTCAGACCAAGATAACTGCAGGCATATCACTAATAGTGCTGTGATTAAAATCAGGAATACCAACTTTTCCTTTTCTAGCTGGTAATCTGACAGAGTTAATATTGGGAACTAAAAATAAAGTGCTTAAAAATTGAAGTTACTATCAATAGAATAAAAAAGTCAGAAAATTGTAGAAATTTATTCATAGGATTGTTAGAACAGAAAATGTGTTCAAGCAGTGATTGAAATGGAGATATCCTTTCAAAGCCATTTAGATATGCAGATGGAAAGAAAAATATAAAAGTAAGAACAGAAGAAAATGTGATTGGAATAAATAACTATTTTGTTGAAAAACTAATTCTTGCTGTTGAGAGCTTTTTTTTTCCTTCACTACTTTTTGTAGAATGTGATAAAATTCTACTTTAGCATCTGATAGTCATTATGCTGTGTATAAACCTGAATACATCACTATTTGAAGAGCTATTCCTTGCTTAATTAAGTGTTGGTTTGGAATTTGAACACAGCAGAGGGAGCCAGAGGTACAATATAGATACTTATGCAATTAAAATTCGGTCATCTACACAATGAAGACCGGGGCACTGCAAGAGGAGAAACTATTATGAAAGAAAACAGATGAGTTTATTATAGTTCATTTGAGCCTTTTTTTTTCAGAAATACCTGATATGTGAGGGCTAACTTTGAGACTTGCTCTGGGCTTAGGTTTGAGAAAAAGCTGCAACATTTAGGGATGATCCTGTGACATGCATTGCTGCCTAGCAAGACTTTTGCAATGAATGGAGTCATCAAAATTACCATTTTGATTTTCACTTAAATATAGGATTAGATTTTTGTAGAGTTGAAAGGATCGGGAACCATTTAAAATTAGTAGTGATTTCCAATTCTAAGATTCCTGCCTACAGTCCTGGTGTCCCAATTTCAGTTAAAGAACGTAACCTGGCTAGCGCTCCTGCAATTTTTATGGAAACAGTCCAGCTTATTTTTGACAAGCGACTTACATGTTGTGAATTAAATTCTGGATTCTGGAAACTTTTGACAGCTAACCTCGGAAAGTCTTACCCATACCTCCTTCATGCAATTCAATGCCAAGTTATGCCCTCACCTACCTACTTGCAACCTTATAGCTCCCATACCAACTCAATATTGCCATTGCCACCACATCAAAACCCATGTCGATCCATCCCAACTTATGTCCCTTACCCACCTTCGTGGCCTATCATACACTTGCTGATTTTTTATTGTCCTTCACTTGTATAAACTCTGTACAGAACAAGTAATTCTGTAGTAGCAATGACATGTTTGTAATTACAGCAAAAGTTTGATTAATCAGCACCTAAGGACCAGGTGTGTGCCAGTTGGTCAAATATTCTGGTTGATCAAGAATTCCACATAATCAATGTAAAAATGCACACTAAATGATAGAAACATGGTGCAGGGGTATACACATTACTATTATACTTTACTTAAAGCATAAACCACTTAAATAATAATACAACTTTGCCTTAAATAAAAGTTAATGGCAGTGAGCCTTCTCATTCATTGCCTTGTCTGACTACTTGGAGATCATGATAATACAGTAAACTTCAGGTATTTCAAGTATATAATTTTTGCCAGTTTATCAAAAATGTCAGTTCATAAGGTACGAGTTAAAACATAAGAACTAGAAGCAGGACTAGGCCATCTGGCCCTTGGAGCCTGCACCACCTTTCAGTAAGATCATGGCTCATCTTTTCATGGCCTCAACTCCACTTACCAGCTGTCTCTCACCATAATGCTTAATTTCTTTACTGTTCAAAAAATTATCTATCTTAGCTTTAAAAACATTTACTGAGAAAACTTCAACCACTTCACTGGGCAGGGAATTCCATAGATTAACAATCCTCTGGGTGAAGAAGTTCCTTTTCAATTCAGTCCTAAATCTGCTACCTCTAATCTTGAGGCTATGCCCTCTTGTCCTAGTTTCACCCACCAGTTTCACCCATCCTCTCTACTTCTATCTTATCTATTCCCGTCATAATTTTATATGTTTCTATAAGATCCCCGCCCTCATTCTTCTAAATGAATTCTTCTAAATTCCAGTGAATATAATCTCAGTCTAATCAGCCTGTCCTCATAAGCTCATCCCTTGGATACAATCTAATGAATCTCCTCTGCACCCCTTCTGGTGCCAGTACATCCTTTCTCAAGTAAAGAGACCAAAACGGCACACAGTACTCCAGGTGCGGCCTCACCAGTACCCTATAAAGCTGCAACATAATCTCTCTGCTTTTAAACTCAATCTCTTTGCGATGAAGGACAAATTTCCATTTGCCTTCTTAATTACCTGTTGACATGCAAACCAACCTTCTGTGATTCATGTACAGGGACACACGGGTCCCTCTGCACAGCAGCATGCTGCAGTTTCTTACCATTCAAGTAATAGTTCTTTTTACTAGTATTTCTACCAAAATGGATGACTTCACATTTATTAACATTGTACTCCAGCTGTCGGACCTTTGCTGCTCACTTACACAATCTACATCCCTTTGCAAAGTTTTACAGTCCTCTGCACACTTCGCTCTACCACTCCTCTTGGTGACATCTGCAAGCTTTGACACACTACACGTGGTCTCCAACTCCATTTCATGTATATAAATTATGAATAATTGCGGTCTCAACGCTCATTCCTGAGGCACACCTCTCGTCACTGATTGCCAACCAGAATTGCACTCATTTATTCCCACTCTTTGCTTCCCATTGGTTAACCAATCCTCTATTCATGCTAATACATTGCCTGTTACACCTTTCATCTTTATCTTATGCATCAGCCTTTTGTGCTGTATCTTGTCGAATGCCTTTTGGAAATCTAGATACACCACATCTACTGGATCCCCGATGTCCACTGTGCTTGTAATGTCTTCATTGAATTTCAAAAGATTAGTTAAGCATGACCTGCCCTTCATTAACCCATACTGTGTCTGCCCAATGGGATAATTTCTATCTAGGTGCCTTGCTGTTTCTTCCTTGATAATAGACTCAAGCATCTTCCCCAATACAGAAGTTAAGCTAACTGGTCTATAATTCCTCATCTTTTGTCTACTTCCCTTTATAAATGTTGGCATTACATTTGCTGTTTTCTAATCTGCTGGAATTGAGCCAGAGTCCAGTGAATTTTAGAAAATTACCACAAGTGCATTTACTATTTCTCCACCATCTCTTTTAGCACCCTGAAATGCATTCCATCAGGGCCAGAAGACTTGTCTAACCCTAACCTACCCTTAGCTCCATTAGCTTGCAAAGTTTGCTGTTCTTAAGAAACAGATATATAATTTTCTGAAAAGTAACTGGTGTTCCCATAACCCATAAAAATGGCAATTAACCAGACCGTTGACCACCGAATCAACATCAGAAGCTATAAGTGCATGTGCAAATAAATATAAAGTAATTAACAAAAGAGAATCACAGAAAATAGCTTATTATTACCTCATATATCTGTAAATCAAGAAAAGTCTGCCCTATGCTCCAGCTATCTAAATTGATTTAATTCTTCTATGAGAGTCTGGGTTCTCACTCAAGTCTAATTACGCACAGGAGAAATACCTCATTAGTTTACAAAGCATGATTTATACAGGAGGAAACCCTTTATATTGTTTTTTTCCAGCATGTTTTTCCCACGGATTCTGCATCAGATATTTGAGACATTGCAACAAGTATGAAGTTTTTAAAATCTTTTTGCTGTCCTTCTCTTAAATTTCAAAAACCTGTAATTGCTAAAAGCCTGTGAGGAGTGATTATCTGATTAGAATATTTCAAATAAGGATAGATGGTTCTTGTTAAAGTCCATCTGACCTTGTAGCAAGGGACAACTGGAGGGTCCATGGGCCATGTATGGACTGGGTATCCCTTGCCCCTGAGCAGCTATCCTATGTTGTTTGTCTTGAGGTTCTAAAGATAGTGATTATTTCAGATTGTTGCAGAATGGAAGAATCGTGATTCCTGCCTTAGTGGTAGGCATTCCTGAGGTAAATGTCTTGGTGTGATCGTAAATGAGCGGTAACATTACGAGCAACAACTTTTCAAATTCTTGTAATGTTTACTACAGTGCTTTCACAACTTTGTCAGGATACAAATAAGTCAAAATCACTCAATATGCAACTGGTTGAGTTGTCCTTGAAATAATCCCAATAAACTTGAGTTTCTTCAGGAGTGAATGAAAAGAATATTTCCTGCATGTTTTTTGGACAGTTTTACTCTTCTTGCTTTGCATCACTCTGTTCTCACTCCTTCAAGCTTTTTGAGCTCATGCAGTGGATACCATATCACTGCTTCCCTCAGCATGGGCTATGCTGCTGTTCAGGAGATACATCTGATTAATACAGCTTGAAATGCTATTGTACAAACAAATGCCATGGCTTTGGAGTTTAAAAATTAATTTACAGGGTGTCCCTGGGTTACAAACAGGTTCTGTTCTGGAGTCTGTTTGCAAGTTGATTTGTGTGCAAGTTGGAACACATATGCATGTTAATATAAAGCAGTTTGTAAGTACAGGAAATGTTCGAATGCTGGGTCTTTAAAGTTAATACCCAATGTGGGATTGCATTCATAAGTCAGACATTTGTAAATCAGTAACTCTCTGTCTTTGATCATTTGAAGTAAATGACTGACTCAGTTATATACTCTTGAGCCCATAATTTAGGTTAGTGATTGCTGAGCACCTTGGATATTTTAAGTATGTGAACAATATCGTATAGTTGTTTGTTAGTATTCGGCAAGTGTTGTAATGTTGGAAATTGTGTCTTTTAGATAAAATATAAAACACCAGCCAGGGCCTATATTCATGTTCACATGAATGTGATCAATTACCAAGCTGTATTCAATGAAGAACAGCTCTCTATGGTGTCCTAATTATTTAAGATCTACTTCAATTTGCACGGAGCAACTTTAATCTGCAGTATTTTATCTTATCTACAGATTAATGCCACAGAAGGGCTAATGTCAATGGGAAATATTCCAGAAGGATTCAGAGCATCAACACTTGCACAGCTGTTAGCAGATGGTATGAAAATTTAGCCTATAATCTTGTACAGTATTAACTCAATCAAGTCCTGTTCGCCGAGCTGGGAATTTGTGTTGCAGACGTTTCGTCCCCTGTCTAGGTGACATCTTCAGTGCTTGGGAGCCTCCTGTGAAGCACTTCTGCGATGTTTCCTCTGGCATTTATAGTGATTTGTCTCTGCCGCTTCCGGTTGTTAGTTCCAGCTGTCCGCTGCAGTGGCCGGTATATTGGGTCCAGGTCGATGTGTTTGTTGATAGAATCTGTGGGTGAGTGCCATGCCTCTGGAATTCCCTGGCTGTTCTCTGTTTGGCTTGTCCTATAATAGTCGTGTTGTCCTAGTCGAACTCATGTTGCTTGTCATCCGCATGTGTGACTACTAAGGATAGCTGGTCATGTCGTTTCGTGGCTAGTTGGTGTTCATGGATATGGATCATTAGCTGTCTTCCTGTTTGTTCTATGTAGTTTTATCCGAAATCCTTGAGGCCAGCTGCTTTTCGGAATTCTGAATTTTTTGGATTTCAGAATAAATGACATTTTCACAAAGAAATAAAAAAGAAATACCTAACAGCAGATGCACATGTAAATAGTACGAGTGCTGAGACACAATTGATGCCTGCCAGTGCTGGGCCATGCAGCCACATCATATCTAAGTTCGAGTGGGTGTGGAGTTGGGTCACCTGTTGTCACGCCAAAATATTGCTCCACACTCCACGAAACAAATTTCAGATTTTGGAGCTTTGGTATTGGTGATATAAATGATATTGGTGATATATTATTATATTCATTGCTCCCGTTGCGGTCTCCTCTACATTGGGGAGACTGGATGCCTCCTCGCAGAGCGCTTCAGGGAACATCTCTGGGACACCCACACCAATCAACCACACTGCCCTGTCGCCCAACATTTCAACTCCCCCTCCCACTCTGCCGAGACATGGAGGTCCTGGGCCTCCTTCACCGCCACTCCCTCACCACCAGACGCCTGGAGGAAGAACGCCTCATCTTCCGCCTCGGAACACTTCAACCCCAGGGCATCAATGTGGACTTCAACAGTTTCCTCATTTCCCCTTCCTCCACCTCACCCCAGTTCCAAACTTCCAGCTCAGCACTGTCCCCATGACTTGTCCTACCTGCCTATCTTCTTTTCCACCTATCCACTCCACCCTGACCTATCACCTTCATCCCCTCCCCCACTCACCTATTGTACTCTCTGCTACTTTCTCCCCACCCCCACCCTCCTCTAGCTTATCTCTCCACCCTTCAGGCTCTCTGCCTGTGTTCTTGATGAAGGGCTTTTGCCCGAAACATCAATTTTACTGCTCCTCGGATGCTGCCTGAACTGCTGTGCTTTTCCAGCACCACTCTATATGGACTTCAGTAAGTTGTTCGACAAGTTTCCTGATGGTAAACTGGTTAGCAAGGTTAGATCACATAGAATACAGGGAGAACTAGCCATTTGGATACAGAATGGGCTTGAAGGTAGAAGACAGAGGGCGGTGGTGGAGGGTTGCCTTTCAGACTGGACACCTGTGACCAGTGGTGTGCCACAAGGATCAGTGCTGCGTCCACTGCTTTTCGTCATTAATATAAATGGTTTGGATGTGAACATAGGAGGTATACTTAGTAAATTTGCAGATTACACTGAAATTGGTGGTCTAGTGAACAGCGAAGAAGCTTACCTCAGAGTACAATGGGATCTTGATCCGATAGGCCAGTGGACCGAGGAATGGCAGATGGAGTTTCATTCAGATAAATGTGAGGTGCTACATTTTGGAAAGGCAAATCAGGGCAGGTCTTATACACTTAATGAGAAGGACCTGGAGAGTGTTGCTGAACAAAGAGATCTTGGAGTTCAGGTTCATTGTTACTTGAAAGTAGAGTTGCTGGGAGATAGGATAGTGAAGAAGGCGTTGGGTATGCTTTGTTTATTGGTCAGATCTTTGAATAAAGGAGTTGGGAGGTCATGTTGCAGCTATACAGGACATTGGTTAGGCCACTTTTCGAACATTGTGTACAGTTCTGGTCTCCCTCCTGTTGGAAAGATGTTGCGAAACTTGAAAGGGTTCAGAAAAGATTTACAAGAATGTTGCCAGGGTTGGAGCATTTAAACTACAGTGAGAGGCTGAATAGGCTGAGGCTGATTTCCCTGGAGTGTCAGAGGCTGAGGGGTGACCTTATAGAGGTTTACAAAATCATGAGGGCATGGATAGGGTGAATATCCAAGGTCTTTTCCCTGGGTAGGGGATTCCAGAACGAGAGGTTTAGGGTCAGAAGGAAACCTAAAGTGCAACTTTTTTATGCAGAGGGTGATGCGTGTATGGAATGAGCTGCCAGGGAAGCGGTGTAGGCTGGTACAATTACAACATTTAAAAGGCATCTGGATGGGTATATGAATAAGGAAGGGTTTAGAAGGAGATGGGCACGTGCTGGCAAATGGGACTAGATTAGGTTAGGATATGAAAAAATTTTAAAACTCACCTCTAGCGTCAAGGCCCACCATTGATGGTGCAGCAGCAGGAAGTGGGGGAGCGTGAGTAGGAGGTTGTCAGGAAGGTGAGCAAAAAATTTTAAAACTCACCTCTAGTGTCGGGGCCCATCATTGTTGTTCCAGCAGCAGGAAGGGTGGGAGCGTTGAGCAAGAGGCTGTCGGGAAGGTGAGCAACTGGGGGCTGCTGGCATTATATTTGGGCAGCGGCTGAACCTGAGACACTACACGTGTATTGTCTCCCACCCACCCTCCTCCTCTAACCAAAAAAAAGGACTCTGTGGTGGGTTGATGACGTACATTGATTGGTTAAAAATTAACTTTTTTTTATCTCCTATTAATTGGTTAATTGAATAAGACCATTGCAGAGAAGTATTAGAAATTATTTAACTCAAATTTGTATATATTAATTAGGTAGAGATGGCTGGTCAGGTAATGTGCTGTAGCTGTATAATGTGGGAGCTGGCTGATCCCGTTGTAAATGGCAGTGAGCACATCTGCAGCAAGTATTGGTTGCTTGAAGAACTCTGGCTCAGAGTTCATGATCAGGAATCTGAGCTTCAAACACTGCAGCACATGCGGGAGGGAGAGAATTACCTGGACACTTTGTTCCAGGAGGCAGTCACACCTGGTAGATTAAGTAATTCAAATTCAGTTAGTGATCAGGGACAACAGGGTGTGATTGCAAGTGAGGCAGGCAGGAGTTCGTTGAATGTATCTATGATAGTTTTCTTGAACAGCACGTAATGGAACCGACAAGGCAGCAAGCTCCCCTAGATTTGGTCCTGTGTAATGAGACAGGAATAATTAATGACCTCATAGTCAGGGATCCTCTTGGAAGGAGTGATCACAGTATGGTTGAATTTAAAATATAGCTGGATAGTGTGAAGATAAAATCCAAAACAGGGTCCTGTGCTTGAATAAGGGGGCCTATGATAGAATGAGGGAGGACCTGGCTAAAGTAGACTGGAAACAGAGACTTTATGGTGTGACAGTTGATGAGCAGTGGAGGATCTTCAAAGAAACTTTTCAAAGTGCTCAGCAAAAGTATATTCCAGAGAGAAGGAAAGTCTGTAAGAGGAGGAGTAATCTGCCATGAGTGTCTAAGGAAATAAGGCAGGCTATCAAAGTGAAAGAGAAGGCATACAAAGTGGCCAAAAACAGCAGGAATCTAGAGGATTAGGAAAACTTTAAAGGTCAACAGAAAGCCACAAAAAGAGCTATAAAGAAAAGTAGGATAGAGTATGAGGAAAAAACTAGCACAGAATATAAAGACAGATAGCAAATGTTTCTGTAATTATATAAAATGAAGAAGAGTGGCTAAAATAAATGTTGGTCCTCTAGAGGATAAGAAGGGGCAGTTAGTTGTGGGATATGATGAAGTGGCTGAGGCATTGAACAGGTACTTTGCATCGGTCTTCACATCGGAGGATACTAATAACATGCCAGTAAGTGATGAAGAGATGAAGGTAGGTGAGGACCTGGCAACAATTATGATGATGGAAGAGTTAGTGTTGGTTAAACTAATGGAGCTAAAGATAGATAAGTCTCCTGGCCCTGATGGAATGCATCCCAGGGTACTAAAAGTGATGCCGGGAGGAGTAGCAGGTGGACTGGTTGTAATTTTCCAAAATTTGATGGACTTTGGGCCAGACCAAGCAGATTGGAAAATAGCAAATGTGACACCATTGTTTAAAAAGGGACGTAGACAAAAGATGGGGAGTTATTTGCCAGTGAGCTTAACCTCGGAAGTGGAGAAGATGCTTGAGTCTCTTATCAAGGAAGATATATCAGGGCATCTCAAAAGAAATTATCGTTTTGTACAGAAGCAGCATGGGTTCATGAAAGGCAGGTCATGCTTCACAAATCTTTTAGAATTCTATGAAGACTTTTCAAGCAAGGTAGATGATGGATACCCAGTGGATGTGGTGTACCGAGATTTCCAAAAGGCCTTTGACAAGGTGCCACACATGAGGCTGCTGCATAACATAAGGATGCATGGTGTTAAGGGGTAGAGTATTAGTGTGGATAGAGGATTGGTTGACTGACAGAAAGCAAAGAGTGGGGATAAATATGTGCTATTCTGGCTTGCAATCAGTGACTAGTGGTGTGCCTTAGGGATCGGTGTTGGCATCATAATTAATTACAATTGATATAGATGATTTGGAGTTGGGGACCACATGTATGGTGTCAAATTTGCTGATGACACTAAGATGAGTGGCAGAGCAAAGTATGTAGAGGACTGTGAAACTTTGCAGAGGAACATAGATTCATTGAGTGAGTGGGCAAAGGTCTGGCAGAAGGAATAGAGTGTTAGTGAATGTGAAGTTATACATTTTGGTCAGAGTAACAGCAAAATAGATTATTACTTGAATGGTAAAAAGTTGCAGAATGTTGATTTGCAAGGGACCTGGGTGTCCTTATGCATGAATCACAGAAGGTTGGTCTGCAGTTACTACAAGTAATTAGGAAGGCAAATGGAATTTTGCCCTTCATTGTTAAAGGGGTTGAGTTTAAAAGCAAAGAAGTATTGTTACAGCTGTACAAGGTGCTGGTGAGGCCACATCTGGAGTACTATGAGCAGATTTGGTCTCCTTACTCAAGAAAGGATATACTGGTGCTGGAGGGGGTGCAGAGGAGGTTCACTAGGTTGATTCCAGAGTTGAGGGGGTTGGCTTATGAAAAGAGGCTGAGTAGATTGGGATTATATTCATTGGAATTCAGAAGAATGAGGGGGGATCTTATAGAAACATATAAAATTATGAAGGGAATTGATAAACTAGAAATAGATAGGATGTTTCCACTGCTAGGTAAAACTAGGCCAAGAGGGCATGATCTCAAGATTAGAGGAAGCAGGTTTAGAACTGAACTGAGAAGGAACTTCTTCACCCAGAGGGTTGTTAATCTATTGAATTCCTTGCCCAGGGGAGTAGTTGACGCTACTTGAGTAATTGCTTTTAAAGCGAAGTGAATACTTTTTTTGAAAAATAAAGGAATTAAGAGATATGATGAAAATTCAGGTAAGTGGAGCTGAGTCCACGAAAAGATTGGTCATGATCTTATTTAGTGGTGGAGCAGGCTCGAAGGGCTGGGCGGCCTACTCTTGCTCCTAGTTCTTATGTTCTTATATCTGGTCATCATGGACGAGTTGGACCGAAGCGTGTTTCCATGCTTTACATCTCCACGACTCTATGACTGTACTTTTCTCTGTCCTATAGAGTTGGTGAAGATGTTGAATCTATATGATATACATTTTCTTAGGGATAAAATGAACATAGAGGAGATAACAAATTAGCCAATTTGGCACACTCAGAGAAAGAAACTAGTTTATTTTTTATTCAGTCACAAGACATGGCTGTCACTGGCTGATCGGCATTTGGTGTCCATCTCTAGATGCCCTTCAGAGGAGTGGCTTGCTCAAAGAGCGGTTGAAAGCCAGCCACATAGCTGATCTAGGCAACGTGTGACTCCAGACCCACAGCAAAGGATGGCAGATTAACTTCCCTAAAAGACCTTAGTGAGCTAGATAGGCTTTTCCCAACAATCAGCAATGGTTTCACGGTCATAAGTAGATTCTGTGACAATGCTGCTCCTTCAACAAGGTTAGGTTGTCCTTGAGTTATTTTTTAATAATGCGTTACAGAGGGGCTGTAAACGCCTAAATTCCAAAATGTCTGAGTTTATCTACTTGAAGCTTTTAAGTTTTAAACAAATACTTGTACAGTGAAAAGGAAGTGGCCAGTTCTCCCAGCTCAGCTCTACTCTGGTTTGGTTTGGTTTGATTTTCGCAAGCAGTCGGTTTTTTTGAGGCTGCTGGTTAGTTGCTAGCTAGGAATCCAAAAGAAACAGCTACATGGAAGAAGGTGTTCCATGCTGAATCTCTCTGGCATCTCTTTCTCTCTCCTGTGACACCCTGTGTTTGATTTTATCTTTTTTTGCCAGGGCTGTTTATGGGGATTGTTGCAGGAAATTGGAACAGCATCATTAAGTTGCGATAGAGTTGATTGCGTTTTTTTTTTACAGATATTTTATTGGAAATTTAACATTTTTACAAGTTTACAAAAATAAACAAAACTCTCAAGTAAAAACATTGATATACAATTAAATCTTAAATAAATAATAATCAAAATTTAACAAAAGAAAAATACCGAGAAAAAAAACCCCAAAACTCAACTAACTACTAATCTAACCTACAACTAACCAGAGTGTATAATTAAGTCTCTTACATTATTCAAATAAGAGAAAGAAAAAAACCCAATGGATAACACAGAAATTGGGTAGTGAGGTACTTGCCCGGAATGTGTTAACATCAAATGTAACAAAACCCGTATTCATGCGGGATTCCTCTCCCATGGGGCCCCGGACCAGCCAAGTTCGCAATCTCAATTAAATAACAGCCCTTGTTAGGATAGCCGAAATATCTGTATTTATATAATTCAAGAAGGGCTGCCATATTTTATGAAATAATTCGGTCTTTCTGTGCACCATATTTGTAAGGAAGTCAAGGGGAATACATTCCATATTTAATCTGTGCCAGTTTGAAGGTCCAGGGGGGCCCTCAGCCGCCCAATTTACCAAAATATTTTTCCATGCACAGAAAGAAAGAATAGAAAATAATCTCTTCCCATGCATGTCCAGGGAGGGTAAGTTCAAAAAGCCCAAAAGGAGAGATACAGGGTCCACTTTAATTTCCGTTCCTAAAATTTCTGTCAGGGTACTTGCTACTTTAGTCCAGTATCTACGGATCTTATGACAGGTCCATAGGCACTGTACAAGAGTGCCCACCCCTATTTTACATTTGGGACACATTGGAGATGCTCCTGCCTTAAATTTTGCCAATCGATCCAGTGCTATATGGGCCCTATGAAGTATCTTTAGCTGGATAGCCTGAGTTCTGTTGCAGATGGTGATTCTTCTGGCATTTTCCCAAATGTCATTCCACGTTTCTATAGAGATTTCTAGTCCCAAATCCTGATCCCATGTTTTAAGCAGATTGTCCATATCTCCTGATACTTTATCATGTAGTAAATGATAAATAGTACTGACGGAAGATACCCCCATTGGTCGTAGCACTCTACAATCTCTATCTGATTTATAAAGACTATCTAGTAACGTAGGTAAAAACAATGACTACAGATGCTGGAAAGCAGATTCTGGATTAGTGGTGCTGGAAGAGCACAGCAGTTCAGGCAGCATCCAAGGAGCAGCGAAATCGACGTTTCGGGCAAAAGCCCTTCATCAGGAATAAAGGCCGAGAGCCTGAAGCGTGGTGAGATAAGCTAGACGAGGGTGGGGGTGGGGAGAAAGTAGCATAGAGTACAATAGGTGAGTGGGGGAGGGAATGACGGTGATAGGTCAGGGAGGAGAGGGTGGAGTGGATAGGTGGAAAAGGAGATAGGCAGGTAGGACAAGTCCGGACAAGTCATGGGGACAGTGCTGAGCTGGAAGTTTAGAACTAGGGTGAGGTGGGGGAAGAGGAAATGAGGAAACTGTTGAAGCCCACATTGATGCTCTGGGGTTGAAGTGTTCCAAGGCGGAAGATGAGGCGTTCTTCCTCCAGGCGTCTGGTGGTGAGGGAGCGGCGGTGAAGATGGCCCAGGACGTCCATGTCCTCGGCAGAGTGGGAGGGGGTGTTGAAATGTTGGGCCACAGGGCGGTTTGGTTGATTAGTGTGGGTGTCCTGGAGATGTTCCCTAAAGCGCTCTGCTAGGAGGCGCCCAGTCTCCCCAATGTAGAGGAGACTGCATCGGGAGCAACGGATACAATAAATGATATTAGTGGATGTGCAGGTAAAACTTTGATGGATTTGGAAGGTTCCTTTAGGGCCTTGGATAGAGGTGAGGGAGGAGATGTGGCCGCAGGTTTTACAGTTCCTGCAGTGGTAGGGAAAGGTGCCAGGATGGGAGGGTGGGTTGTAGGGGGGCATGGACCTGACCAGGTAGTCACGGAGGTAATGGTCTTTGCGGAAGGCGGAAAGGGGTGGGGAGGGAAATATATCCCTGGTGGTGGGGTCTTTTTGGAGGTGGCGGAAATGTCGGCGGATGATTTGGTTTATGCGAAGGTTGGGAGGGTGGAAGGTGAGCACCAGGGGCTTTCTGTCCTTGTTACGGTTGGAGGGGTGGGGTCTGAGGGCGGAGGTGCGGGATGTGGACGAGATGTGTTGGAGGGAATCTTTAACCACGCGGGAAGGGAAATTGCGGTCTCTAAAGAAGGAGGCCATCTGGTGTGTTCTGTGATGGAACTGGTCCTCCTGGGAGCAGATACGGTGGAGGCGGAGGAATTGGAATACGGGATGGCATTTTTGGAAGAGGTAGGGTGGGAAGAGGTGTAATCCAGGTAGCTGTGGGAGTCGGTGGGTTTGTAAAAAATGTCAGTGTCAAGTTGGTTGTCATTAATGGAGATGGAGAGGTCCAGGAAGGGGAGGGAGGTGTCAGAGATGGTCCAGGTAAATTTAAGGTCAGGGTGGAATGTGTTAGTGAAGTTGATGAATTGCTCAACCTTTTCGCGGGAGCACGAGGTGGCGCCAATGCAGTCATCAATGTAGCGGAGGAAGAGGTGGGGAGTGGTGCCGGTGTAATTACGGAAGATCAACTGTTCTACGTAGCCAACAATGTAGTCAACTCTATGCTACTTTCTCCCCACCCCCACCCTCCTCTAGCTTATTTCTCCACGCTTCAGGCTCTCTGCCTTTATTCCTGATGAAGGGCTTTTGCCCGAAATGTCGATATCTAGTAACGTAGTCTTCTTCTGTATATAATCTCGAATTTGGAAGCATCGAAAGAGGTCTCCATTGGGTAATCCGAATTTCTGACGCAGCTGTTCAAAATACATCCGGACTCCTTCTTTAAATAGGTCCCCTAAACATGAGATACCCCTGGATCTCCAGAGTTTAAAAGTGGCATTTGTAAGCCCAGGTTGAAATCCCCATGCCCCCACTATCTGAGCATAGGGGGATGTTTTATGTGAGTTGCCCTCATTTTGCCGCATTATATTCCAAGCTTTAATTGTGTTTAGTATTGTAGAGTTTTTACAGTGATCTGTAATGATTTTCCTTTTGTCTGAAAATAAAAGGTTAATTATTGGTCATTTTACTTGAGAAGCCTCAATGTCCAGCCAGATTGATTGCGGATCAGACAAGACCAATCAGCTATGTAACTTAATAGGGAACTTAACTGATATTTCCTAAAATCTGGGAAGTCCAATCCTCCCCTTGCCTGTGGAAGCTGTAGCTTCTTCAGCTTAATGAAGGGCCGTCTATGATTCCAGATAAAGGAATCCAACCAGCCATATAATTTACGTAATACCAGCCTCGGCAGCATCACTGGAAGCATTCTCTTAGGGTATAGGAGACGGGGCAGGACATTCATTTCAATTAGTGCTATTCTACCTAGCCAGGAAATCGGAAGGTCTCCCCATCGCTGGAGGTCCTGCCTTATCCTTTCCAGTAAATGCACAAAGTTATCCTTGTATAACTGACCAAATACTGGGGCAATAAAAATGCCTAAATATAAGAAACCTCCCCAGGGACCACCGAAAGGGAAAGTGGGATCCGTCCACTAAGTGGGGTATCATAGCAAGGCCACCCATTGGCATAGCCTCCGATGTTGAGAAATTAATTTTATAGCCTGAGAATGTGCTAAATGTATTAATAACTTGGATTAAGCGAGGCACGGACTTCAGAGAATTACTGAGGAATAGAAGAACATCATCTGCATAAAGGGTAATTTTATGTTTACCTCGGGGTCGTTATATTAGGATCAGCCCGTATAGCTTCTGCTAGTGCTTCATTTATTAGCGTAAATAACAATGGCGAGAGAGGACATCCCTGACGGCAGCCCCTATCCACACTGAAGCTATCCAAACCTAATCCATTGGTAACCACAACTGCTTTGGGATCACTATACAATGTTGAGACCCATTGGTAAACACCTTTCCAACGCCAAACCTTTCCAATGTGTAAAACAAATATGACCATTCAACCCTATCGAATGCCTTTTCCGCGTCTAATGAGACTACTACTCCTGGTATCTTTCCCTGATGGCAGGCTTGAATCATATTCAAAACCCTTCTAATATTTTTGGACGATCTACGGCCTTTAATAAACCCCGTCTGATCCTCCTTTATGATATATGGCAATACCCTTTCTAGTCTCAATGCTAACGTTTTAGAAAGGATTTTAAAATCTACATTTAGCAAGGATATTGGTCTGTATGACGCGCAATCTTCTGGGTCCTTTCCTATTTTAAGGATAAGAGAGATATTTGCCCCTTTCAATGAAGGCGGGAGACAGCCATGACTGTATGCGTAGTTATACATGTCCATAAGTGGACCAGCCAAAATTCCTGTAAATTCTTTATAGAATTCAGCTTGAAAGCCATCTGGGCCAGGTGTCTTACCGCTCTGAAGTTGCCTGATTGAATCAAGTATTTCTTGGACTGTTAGGGGAGTTAGGTCCAGAAAGGTCAAATTTTTAAAAAATGATTGCATCCTCCTAGTCCTGTCTTCACAATCCTGCGATTTATATAAATCAGAATAAAATTTTCTAAAGATTGCATTAATCCTTTTATGATCATGAGTCAAAATACCCATACTTTCCTTGATAGACGTGATAGTTTTTGAGGGACCTTTTTTTTTCTTTGCAAGAAATGCTAAGTATCTACCCGGTTTGTCGCCAATTTCATATAACCCTTGTTTTGCAAATAATATTTCCATCTTAGCCGTTTGGGTAAGCGTGGTGTTTAGAGCTGTCCTAAGGGCCGTAATCCTTTGCAATTTGATAACAGAAGGTCTATCAGCGTATGCTGTTTCAGCTGCTTTTAAGCGAGCTTCGAGCAGACGCTGTTATTCTCCCTTTAATTTTTTCTGGGTCGCTGAGTATGAGAAAGCGTAAGCTTTGATGGCCTCCCACATCATTGATGGGTTGCTAGCCGTACATAAATTAATTTCTAAAAAAGTTTTAAATTCTTGAGAGAAGTACTTTACAAATTTACTATCTTTCATCAGGAAGGGGTCCATACGCCAATGCTGAGGGGATGTCCCATTGTTCCTCGCCTTAATTTCCATATATACAGCAGCGTGATCGGAAATTGCTATACTACCTATTTTACAGGATGATATGGAATTTAAAAAAATGGAGGGGGCAAAAGACATACCAATTCTGGTATGACATTTATGTGGATTGGAGTAAAAAGAAAAATCTCTGCCCTGTGGATGAAGACATCTCCATACATCTACTAATCCTAATTCTTTGTTCAGATCCACCAATTGTCCAGATCTGGGAGATACTCCTGCAGTACTCTTGGGAATCCTATCTATTTCCGGATCCATAATACAATTAAAGTCTCCCCCTATAATTGTATGACGGGCAGCAAGAGCCATCAATTTTGAGAAGGCTTCCGTTATAAATTTAAAAGGATGTGCCGGGGGGGCAATACAAATTTAAAATCCCATATTTCTCTCCATTTATAAGGGCTTTAATCAGAATATATCGCCAGATTCGTCTTTTATCTGATTTAGGATTTTAAGAGGGAAATTCTTCCGAATAAGAATAACAATTCCCCTGCTTTTTGAGCTAAAAGAAGAAAAAAAGACCTGATCAAATCCACCCTGTCGTAATTTCAAGTGTTCTTTATCCAACAAGTGTGTCTCCTCTAGGAGAGCTATATCAACCCTTTTTTTCTTGAGATTTGATAATATTTTCTTCCTTTTGATTGGCGAATTACTCCCCTTGACATTCCAGGTGCACCACTTACCCGACTGATCAACCATAATCGTCTGGGCAAATCCGAGACCCCTCGGGAGGGGAAACCCTATCCAGAACATCCCGAGCATAGAGCATATAAAATTCACAAATATAAAGGCTCTCTAATACACTCACAACAGTATAATAAAAAACTATTTCTAAATTTAAAAAAGCGTATTTAAATGGAGATTTTCCCCCTTGTTCTCAGGGGGTATCACTTCCTTTCCAAAGTTCCATCGTATCCTCTCCCAACCAGTGCCCCACCCTTGACCCAGGTGCTCCTCAATAGGATGAGGAAAATCCAAATATACTACAGAGCTAGAGTTAACAGTGAGCACCCTACCCCCATCCCCCCCCCACCCACACCAACACCTGGATATATTTGATAATGTTAATACCATGTATAAACATATATAACTATAAAATTACAACCTCAACAAGTAATAATTAAATATAATAATACAAAATAACAAGGGAAAACAACTCCGCTCCTAGAGACAGAGGTAAAATAGAATAAGGTAACCACCTCCCCCCACCAACATTAACTAGACCCTCCCGGCCTATATATATATATATATATATAGAATAATAAAAAAAACCAAGGGGGGGGGGAGAAAATTGTTAAGTAGAGAACAAATAAATAAATCCTTCTCCTCACCCCCCAAGATAATATTAAACAGTAAGGTAAACAAAAAAAAGGGGGGGATATAAACCAGAGTGGGGGCAAGGCAAACCAACATCAATTATCTCTTACAATTTATCTAAGAGAGTCCAAACATTTCTTAGCCTTTTCCGGCGATCCGAAGTTATGCACGGATCCTTCATGGTTAAAGCGTAGCGTAGCTGGGTAGCATAAGGAGTACTGAATATTTAAGTCCCTTAAACACTTCTTCGCCTCATCGAATGCCTTCTTCTTTCGGACCAGAGCTGGAGAAAAGTCCTGGAATAACATGATCTTGTATCCTTTATAGATCATGGTTTGGGGATCTTTTCCAAGATTTCTAGAGGCTTCTAGGAGTATCTGTCTCTCCTTATAGCTCTGCAGCCGGAACAGGATCGGGCGGGGGCGCTGGTTTGAGCCGGGCCCGCGCACTGCAACCCGGTCGGCCCATTCTACCCTTAGCTGGCATGATCCAGCCTCCAGATTTAACAGCTGTGGAAGCCACTGTTCAAGGAACACTGTAAGATTGCCTTCCTCTTCACGTTCGGGAAGGCCCAGCAAATGAATATTTTTTCAACGACCTCGATTGCGCTGTAGTTTCGGAGGTCGCGGCCTTTAGCTTCGCCCCTCCGACTCGGCACTCGATTTCCTTAATGTCTCAGTCGATCTTCGCATCCAGTTTGGAGATGATTTCCACGAGGCTCGCCACTGTAGGTAAGTCCCCCGGGGCGGTTGCGGATGCCTCTGCTGCAGCTGGAGAGGGTAGGGGAGGGGTTCCTGCTTGCTGAGAGCTGCGGGCTCCCTTCCCTTTAGTGATTTTTACTGAAGATTAAATTGTTTAAATTCAATACTAAGCAGCTATTTTAAATGATTTGGTGAGTGTGGTGGGAGTGGGTAACCCACTTTGCCCAAGTCTTGGGACGAGCACTGTCGACTCAGACTTGCAGGGTCACCGTCATCTTGGATTCCCCCCCCGATTGTGTTTTTAGAAAGTTCAGTTACTCTATATTCGGTCTCTCTTGTTTGTATTTCATTCGGTAATCTTGCAGATAAATTCTGGTTAGGCCAGCTGCATCACTCCTGGAAAATCCAATTTACACCTGCTTAAAACAACTGGAAAAGTTAGGGTCTGGGCTACTTTCTTGAAATATTTTGAAGGGGGGTTGGCCTGGTCCATAACAATTCTTCATTCAGATTTTTAAAAGATGGAATTCAAATTCCACCGTCTGCTGAGGTGGGATTTGAATTTGGTTCCCCAGTAAATTAGCTGCGTTTCTAGATTACTTGTCTCGCGATAACACCACAAAGCCACTGCCTCTCCAAATGAGGTGAAGCATCCTTTCGTCATTTACCCTGTCAAGCTTCTTAAGAATCCTATATATTTCAATGCGATCACCACTCGTTCTTCTAAACTAAAGTGAATAGAGTCTCAAACTGTTTAGCTTTTGTTCAGAAGAAAATCCCTGCATCCCAAGGATCATCCTAGAGAACTTTTTGTGAACGGCCTCCAAGGAAATAATATCTTTCCTTCAATAAAGAGACCAAAGCTCCTCTCAGTCATCATCATCATTGGTGGTCCCTCGCAGACGAGGATGACTCTTCCACTGTCGGGATGAGTCTGTAGGTGGCTGTACATTCTCTGAGTAACAAAATTATAGTTTTTCGAGGAAGTCTCAATCAGTATAGATGGAGAAGAGCTAGTAAGTGTTGTATTTGGACTTCCAGAAGGTGTTGGGGTGAATCTGTAGGTGAAGTACATCCTCTGAGATTGCACATTGCATCATCTGCGTACTGCAGCTCAGTGACACTGGCTGGGGTGACTTTGGTTTTGGCTTGAAGATGGCAGTGGTGATGGTTGAATAATTTCCTGTTGGTTCTGTGAGTTAGTTCCACTCCATTGGGGAGCTTGTTGATGGTGAGGTGAAGCATTGCAGCGAGATAGGTTGAGAACAGTATTGGGGCGATGATGCAGCACAGCCTGACACCATCCGAAAGGGAAGCAAGTGGGTGATGGAGTCATTTGTCATTACCATATATCTTGTACAGTTACATTAAGAGTTCCCTCTCTTCCAACATTCCATTTGCTTTCCTGATCATCTACGGCGCCTGTGTGCTAGCTTTCTGTATTTCATGCACAAGTACCTTCAAGTCTGTTCATGTTGCAGCTTTTTGCAGTTTTTCTCCATTGAAATAACTTTACTTTTATTTTGTTCTCCTTTCCAAAATGAACAGCTTTACAGTTTCTCATGTTATACTCCATTTGCCAACATGTTGCACTTACTTAACCTATCAGTAAACTGTATCCCTCTTGCAATTTGCTTTTCTGTTCATTTTTGTGTTGTCTGTAAATTTGGCTGTGATGCATTTGCTTTCTTCCTCCAAGTCATTAATATATATATTGCGAATACTTTTGGTCCTACTACTGATCCCTGAGGAACACCACTATTTGCAGGTTGCTAACCTGGAAAAGAACCCCTTCTCCACACTCATTGTGTTCTGCCCAGTAACCAATTAGTTATCGATGACAGTATACCACCTCCATCAGCATGGGCTGTTAATATTTAACCTTTTGTGAGATACTTTGTTCCAGTATCCTTCTGGAAGTCCAAATACAACACTTACTAGCTCTTCTCTATCTATACTGGTTGAGACTTCCTTGAAAAACTGTAATGAGTTAGTCAGACACAACTTCCCTTTCATGAAGCCATGCTGACTCGACTTGATAAGATTATGACTTTTCAAATGTGTTGCTGTTACTTCCTTAATAAGTGTTTCCAGTATTTTTCCAAGAGTAGGTGTTAGGCTAATCAGCTTATAGTTACCCCACTTTTTGCCTCCCTCCCTTTTTGAACTATCATATTGGCAGTTTTCCAGACCTCCAGTACTTCTCCAGAATCCAAAAAATTTAAAAATTAAACCAATGTATCCACTATCTCTGTAGCTAGCTTTGGTCAAGCAAAGACTTCATTTTAAAATTTTCTTTTTTTAAAGATTCCCCATTATCACCATACCTTTCTATCTCTGTAATCGCCTGCAACTCCATAACCAGGGGAGTAGGGATAACCCTAGTAACTATAGGCCGGTGAGTCTCACTTCTGTTGTGGGCAAAGTCTTAGAGAGAATTGTAAGGGATAGGATTTATGCACATCTGGATAGGAATAATGTGATCAAGGATAGTCAGCATGGTTTTGTGAAGGGCAGGTCGTGCCTCACAAACCTTATTGAATTCTTTGAAAAGGTGACGAAGGAGGTTGATGAGGGGAAAGCGGTAGATGTGGTATATATGGATTTTAGTAAGGCGTTTGATAAGGTTCCCCATGGTAGGCTACTGCAGAAAATACGGAGATATGGCATTGAGGGTGAGTTGGAGGTTTGGATTAGGAATTGGCTGGATGGAAGAAGACAGAGGGTAGTAGTTGATGGCAAAGTTTCTTCATGGAGTGCCGTCACTAGCGGTGTTCCGCAAGGATCTGTTTTGGGACCATTGCTGTTTGTCATTTTTATAAATGACCTGGAAGAGGGGTTAGAAGGTTGGGTGAGCAAGTTTGCAGATGATACGAAAGTCGGAGGAGTTGTTGACAGTGAGGAAGGATGTGGCAGGTTACAGCAGGATATAGAGAAGCTGCAGAGCTGGGCAGAAAGGTGGCAAATGGAATTCAATGTAGCTAAATGTGAGGTGATTCACTTTGGGAAGAATAACAAAAAGATGGGGTACTGGGCTAATGGTCGGATACTTGGTAGTGTGGATGAGCAGAGGGATCTTGGTGTCCATGTACACAGATCTCTGAAAGTTGCCACCCAGGTAAATAGTGCGGTGAGGAAGGCATATGGCGTACTGGCTTTTATTGGTAGAGGAATTGAGTTCCGGAGTCCTGAGGTCATGATGCAGTTGTATAAAACTCTGGTGCGGCCGCATCTGGAATATTGTGTGCAGTTTTGGTCGCCATACTATAGGAAGGATGTGGAGGCACTGGAACGGGTGCAGAGGAGGTTTACCAGGATGTTGCCTGGTATGGAAGGAAGATCGTATGAGGATAGACTGAGACACTTGGGGCTATTTTCATTAGAGAAAAGAAGGTTTAGGGGTGACTTGATTGAGGTGTACAAGATGATTAGGGGGTTAGATAGGGTTGACAGTGTGAACCTTTTCCCGCGTATGGAGTCGGGTATTACAAGGGGGCATAGCTTTAAATTAAGGGGGGGTAGATATAGGACTGATGTTAGGGGTAGGTTCTTCACTCAGCGAGTCGTAAGTTCATGGAATGCCCTGCCAGCAGCAGTGGTGGACTCTCCCTCTTTATGGGCATTTAAGCGGGCATTGGATAGGTATATGGAGGATAGTGGGTTAGTATAGGTTAGGTGGGCTTGGATCGGCGCAACATCGAGGGCCAAAGGGCCTGTACTGCGCTGTATTGTTCTATGTTCTATGTTCTAACCATCCCTATACTTATTTATTCTGACCTCTTGAGCATCCCCAGTTTTGATTCTTCTGCCATTGATGGCAGTACTTTCAATTGCTTTGGCCACAAAGTTAAGGATTTCCTTCCAACAGCTCTCAGCATTTCAACCTCATTTTCCTCCTTTAAGATACTCCTTAGAACCTATGACTGACCAAGCATTTGGTCATATGACCTCATATTTTGGTGGCTTGTTGATGCATTTAGTCCCTGTGAAGTGCCTTCGGGCATTGTATTCTGTTGAAACCACTGTATAAATTGGTTCATAACCGGGTTTGAACTAGCTATAGCACTTCTGTGATGTTCTGCTTGTTTTCCAAATTCATTAGCTTTCCAAGGCTTTTTTTTTAAAGGAGGAACGTAGATCCAGCTCCCCATCATGCTGGCAGCAAACCTTTGGTGTGCTGCTGTTCCTATCAATTTTGTTTTGTTTTCAAGAGTTTTCGATCTGGTGTCTTGTAGACTGACTGTATTCCTGGATTATCTCCACTATCGTTGAAATGGCTTGATTTTGCATTTTTCCTTCACAGGAAATGAATTCCATATGAGTTACTATTTGCAGCCTAAGTTAACACAGTCCAAATTATGCTTTAAAGACCTTCACTGGGACAGAGTACATGGTGGTGTGAGTAATGTGTATTTTATTATTCATTCATATACCATTGCCATATGGAATGTTATTCAGAAGTATATAAACTTATAAAGATAATTGATAGAGGAGGTGAATGGTCACAACCGTGCCCAATGGATTTCAATGTAAGCAAGTGTGAGGGTAACCAGTTTGGTCTGAGAAAGGATAGATCAGGGTACTTTCTGGATGTTATGAAGTTAAATACAGTGGGTGTTGAAAGAGACTTTGGGGTTCAGGTGCATATATTTTAAAAATGCCACAAATAAGTACAGAAAATTTTCAAGAAGTAAAATGGAATGCTGGCCTTTATATCTGGAGGATAAGATTACAGAAGTTATGCTGCAATTATACAAATTTGATTAGATCTCACTTCGACTACTGTGCGCAGATCTGGGCACCACACCTTAGATAAGATGTTTTGGCCTTGGAGGGAGGACAGTGTAGGTTTACAAGGATGATACCTGGACTTCACGTTATAAGGAAAAATTACACAAAATAAGCCTGTTATTTCGAGGATTTAGAAGGTAGAGGGTTGATCTGATCAAAATCTTCACAGGAAAAGACAGGATAGATAAGGATAAGAGCTAGGGGGCATGGTCTTAAAATGAGGGCCAGACCATTTAGGAGAGATGTTCGGAAGCTTGTCTCCACTCAATGAGTGCTCGAGGTTTGGACCTGTCTTCCACAAATGGCAGTTAACGCTAGACCAGCTGTTAATTTTAAATGCAAGATGAATTTCAGTTAGCAAAAGTATTAAGGGATATGGTCCAAAAGCAAGTATATAGAGTTATGCCATGGTCTCATTGAATAGTGGCACAGACTCCAGGAGCTTGATGGCCTACTCCTGTTCCGATGTCATAGCACTAAAAATGGCCATTTGGCCCTGGTGCGTTCACAGTTATATTCAAAATTATCCAATCATATCAAGTCTAATCTTGAATGTGAATGTAGATTTTGTTGTAGTTGTTAAACCTGGAAGTAAATTCCACATCCTTACAATTCTGGACAAAGAGACTTCTTGAGGTCAGCTAAGCAAATCCCAAATATGAGGTTTAGCCACCTTTAATAGATTGAATGGGTTCCATATAGTTTTATGCATTATCTGGGCTGACATGACACCAATTGTTAAAGTTCATTTGAGAATGTAACTTTTAAAAATGTTTTGCAATTTATGTATGAAAGAACTGAAACCAACACAGTCATTCTAAAAGATGAGAGACTTAACAAACAATCCAAGTCTTTTTCAATTTATAATTTCAGTTACATCACACCGTAAACAATTGCTGTAAATTCTGTGTCTTACAACCTTATACTCCACAACCACCTGATGAAGGAGCAGCGCTGCAAAAGCTGGTGCTTCCAAATAAACCTGTTGGACTATAACCTGGTGTTGTGTGATTTTTAGCTTCCTTTTTCATTGCTGTGTGTAATTCTGATGGAGTAGGATATAATTTCTTCCATCGGCAAAAGTGAGGACTGCAGATGCTGGAAACCAGAGTTTAGATCAGAGTGGTACTGGAAAAGCACAGCAGGTCAGGCAGCATCCGAGGAGCAGGAAAATCAACATTTCGGGCAAAAGCCGAACATGAAATAAATTATAGTTTAGATCAGAGTGGTGCTGGAAAAGCACAGCAGGTCAGGCAGCATCCGAGGAGCAGAAAAATCGACGTTTTGGGCAAAAGCCTTTCATCAGAAATCCTAATGAAAGGCTTTTGCCCGAAACGTCGATTTTCCTGCTCCTCGGATGCTGCCTGACCTGCTGTGCTTTTCCAGCACCACTCTGATCTAAACTATAATTTATTTCGTGTTCTGTTCTGTAGCACTTCTGTGATGTTCTGCTTGTTTTCCTAATTCATTAGCTTTCTTGGGCTTTTGTTTTGAGGAGGAATGTAGATCCAGCTCCCCATCATGCTGGCAGCCTCTATAGGATGCTCAGAGATCACAGCCAAATTTGGAGATGATGGTGGGAGAGTTAGTATTCTACAGATTGTCAAGAAATTTTCTAATTGACTTGTCAGAGATGTTATACCATACTATTGAGCAGGTGGGGCTTAAACTCAGGCCTTCTGGCTCAGAAGTAGGGATACTACTAACTCAGCAGTAGGGATACTACTACTACCCACAAAAACTCTTTTTAATCAGTCTGTTCAGACGTGTTACGACATACCTCTGGTGCCATGGGATTTGAACCCAAGTCTCAAGGCCAGAGGTAGGGACACTATTACTGCCACAGAAAAGTTTGCAGATTCTCAACTAGAACAACCTTCAATTCACTTTGGACAGTGGCAACTGAAACTGTCTTCTATTGGAATAGTTTAGATACGTTCCCACAAGGAAAAATGATGGTGCCAAAACTAAAGTCTTCTGTTTATCATGCAGCATCAGAGCAAGATAAAATAGAAAAATATAGTTATTACCATTTCAAAGAAAGTGATACTTTAGGAAGCTTAGAGGAATATAGAAAGTACCGAGTCATAGAATAATACAGCATGGAAACAGACCCTTCGCTCCAACTCGTCCATGCTGACTAGACATCCCAAACTGTTCTTGTCCATTTGCCAGCATTTGGCCCCTATCCCTCTAAACCTTTCCTATTCAAGCCCATCCAGATGGCTTTTAAATGTTGTAATTGTACCTAGCTCCTCCACCACCTCTGGCAACTCATTCCATATGCCTTCTTAATGGCCCGACCAACTCGTTTTGCCACCTTCAGGGATCAGTGGGCAAGTACCCTAAGATCCTTTTGTTTCTCTGAGCTTCCTAGTGTTTTGTCCTTCATTGAATACTTCTTTCTCCTTCCAAAGTCCTCACATTTATCAGGGTCCATTTGACCAATCCAGTTGTAACTTCCTGTCACCGAACACGCTTCTCCTCTCTGTCAACCAGCTGGTCAATGTTTATGTCATCCGTAAACTTAATTATCATCCTCCCAGATTCTCATCTACATGATTTATGAATATCACAAACAATAAGGGAACCAACATCGATCCCTGTGGCATGCCACTGCACATCAGGCTGCATTCATAGGTTTCTACCACCACCTTCTGTCTCCTATCACTATGCCAATTTTAAATCCATCTTGCCATGTTACCCTGGATCCCATGAACATTTACCTTCTTTAACAATTTCCCATGTGAGACCTTGGCAAACTACATAAGCTGCTCTACCTTCAGCCAAATGCTTGGTCATCTCAAAAAATTCCACTGGATCTGTTAGGCATGAGCTCACTGTTACAAAGACACGTTTACTATCCCCAATCACCAGTGTTTTCTTATGCCTTCCTCTCTGCTCTCCAAATTGTTTTCCTGAGATATTCCTGCACTTCCTATTCTCCTTCGCACCTCTATTGTTTTGCTCCCTTTGGATCTATTATATGTCTCCCATTTCCTTTTTATATAGTCTGAGATATCCATGGTTCTCTGGGCTTGTTGCTCCTACGTTTCACCCTGAGGGGAACATGTTAGGTTTGTACTCCCCTATTAAGTTTGTGAAAGCCTTCCACTTTCTCTGCTGTAGATTTACTGTCATGTAACATATTCCCAGTCTATTTTAACCAGAGCCTGCCTTATTTTAACAAAATCTGTCTTACCTCAATGCAGAGTCCTTTGTTGCATCTTTCTCTTTATCCATAGGTGTTGTAGCCACTATCACTAAAATGCTGCCCCACTGTTACCTTGAGCACCTTTATGACTTCATTCCCTAGAATTAGGTCCAGCAGTGCACAGTCGCTTGTATGGTCATCTATTTGTTGACATAGTATACTCTCTTGTATACTTTTCAAGTAATCAGATTGTTGCCCAGAATCCAGAAACTTGCTCACATCTTTAGAATATAGACAAATGGCAGGTGATTTTAATGAAAAATACTAGATTCTTAGAGGACTTGAGATGGTAGTTACAAAAAGGTTGTTAACCCTTGTAGGAGAGTCTCGAACCAGAGATTATAATCCCAGAAAAAGGAGTCACACATTTAAGACAGGGATGAGGAGGAATTTCTTCTCTCAGAGGTTTCCATTTCTGTGAAATTCTTTGCCACAGAGGGCTGTCAAGACTGAATCAATAATGTACTCAAGGCTGAGACAGACAGCGTTTAATCAGTAAGGGAATTAAGGTTATGCAAAAAAGACAGGAAAGTGGAATTTCAAGGTTATCAGATAGCCATGATCTCATTGAATAGCCTACTATTAGTCTTATCTCTTATGGTCTGAGACCATGAGACATAGAAGCAGAAATTATTGGCCCATTGAGTCTGTTCCACCATGCAATCATGGCTGATAAGTTTTTCAACCCCATTCTCCCGCTTTCTCCCTGTAACCTTTGATCCCCTTGACAATCAAGAACCTATCTCTCTCTGTCTATGTACTCAATGACCTGGCCTCCACAGCCTTATGTGGCAATAAATTCCACAGATTCACCACTCTGGCTAAAGAGGTTTCTCCTTATCTCCATTATAAAGGGTCTTCCCTTTACTCTAAGGCTGTGCCCTCCGATCCTAGTCTTTCCTACCAGTAGAAACATCTTCCCAATGTCCACTCTGTCCAGGCCGTTCAGTATTATGTAAATTTCAATTCGATGCCCCACCCCCCCATCCTTCTAAAATTCATCGAGTATAGACACAGAGTCCTCAAATGTTCCTCAGATGTTAAGCCTTTCATTCCTAGGATGTTTCTTGTGAACCTCCTCTGGACTCGCTCCAGGGCCAGTACATCCTTCCTGAGGTATGGGTCCCAAAATTGCTCAGAATACTCCAAAACTTGGTCTGACCAGGGCTACATAAAGCATTAGAAGTGCATCCTTGCTTTTCTATTCTAGTCCTCTCGAAATAAATGGCAACATTATATTTGCCTTTCTAACTACCGACTCAAACTGCAAGTTTACCTTAAGAGAATCCTGGACTAGGACTCAGAAGTCTCTTTGCACATCAGATTTCTGAATTTTCTCACTATTTAGAATTGCGTCTAATCTCACCCCTGTTGTATTTCATCTGCCACTTCTTTGTCCACTCTCCTAACCTGTCTAAATCTTTCTGCAGCCTCCCTGCCACCTTGATGCTACCTGTTCCTCCATCTGTCCTTGTAACATCTGCAAACCTAGCCAGAATGCCCTCAATTCCTTCATCTCCATCATAAATGTATGAAGTGAAAAGTTGTGGTCCAGCATTGACCCTTGTGGAGCACCACCAGTCACCAGCTTCTATTCTGAGAAAGACCCTTTTACCCCCATTCTCTGCATTCTGCCAGACAACCAGTCTTCTATCCATGGCAGTACCTTGCCTCCAATACCATGGACCCTTATCTTAATCAGCAGCCTCCTGTATGCCACCTTAACAAAGGCCTTTGAAGTCCAGGCAGGTAACATCCATTGGCTCTCCTTGGTCTAACCTGCTCATTACCTCCTCAAAGAACTTTAACACATTTGTCAGGCATGATCTCCCCTTGATAAAACCGTACTGACTTTGCCCTATTTTACCATGCACTTCAAAGTATTCAGAAATCTCATCCTTCACAATGGACTCCAAAATCTTACAAACGACCAAGGTCAGGCAAATTGGCCTGTAATTTCCCGTCTTTTGCCTTACTCCCTTCTTAAATGGAGGGTTTACAATTTCCAGTCATCAAGTCATACAGCTATACAGCACAGAACACACCCTTTGGTCCAACCTGTCCATGCCGACCAGATATCCTAACCTGATCTAGTCCCATTTGCCAGCACTTGGCCCTTCCTATTCATAACCCCTTTTAAATGCTGTAACTGTACCCCCTCCACCACTTTCTCTGGCAACTCATACCGTACACGCAACACCCTCTGCATGAAAAAGTTGCCCCCTTAGGTCACTTTTATATCTTACCCTCACCCTAAGCATATGCCTTCTAATTCTGGACTCCCCCACCCAGGGAAAAGACCTATCCATGCCCCTCATGATTATATAAACCTCCATAAGGTCACTTCTCAGCCTCCAATGCCCCAAGGAAAACAGCCCCAGCCTATTCAGCCTGTCCCCATAGCTCAAATTCTCCAACCTTGGCAACATCCTTGTAAATCTTTTCTGAACCTCTGGGACCCTTACGGACTCCAGTGATTCCTTAAAGATCACAAGTAATACCTCCATTATCTCAAGTTATCTCCTTCAGAAATCTGGGGTGTAGCTCATCTGGTCCAGGTGATTTATCCACCTTACAACCTTTCAGTTTTTCTCACACCTTCTCCATGATTATAGCCACCATACTCACCTATGCACCACGACTGTCTTGAATCTTTGGAATATTACTCGTGTCTTCCACCGTGAAGACTGACGCAAAGTACTTATTCAATTCCTCAGCCATTTCTTTGTCCCCCATTACTACTTCTCAAGTGTCATTTTCCAGCAGCTCAATGTCCACTTTTGCCTCTTTCTGCCCTTTATATATCTAAAGAAACTCTTGCAATCTTTTTTCATATTACTAGCCAGCTTACTCTCATTTTCAGTCTTCTCTCTCCTTATTTCTTTTTTCATTGTCATAGAGTCATAGAGATGTACAACATGCAAACGGACCCTTCGGTTCAACTTGTCCATGCCGACCAGATATCTCAACCCAATCTAGTCCCACCTGCCAGCACCTGGCCCATTTCCCTCCAAACCCTTCCTATTCATATACCCATCCAAATGCCTCTTAAATGTTGCAATTGTACCAGCCTCGACCACATCCTATGGCAGCTCATTCCCTCTGTGTGAAAAAGTTGCCCCTTAGGTCTCTTTTATATCTTTCCCCTCTCACCCTAAACCTATGCCCTCTAATTCTGGACTCCCCCACCCCAGTGAAAAGACTGCCTATTTATCCTATCCATGCCCCTCATAATTTTGTAAACCTCTATAAGGTCACCCCTCAGCCTCTGATGCTTCAGGGAAACAGCACAAGCCTGTTCAGCCTCTCCCTATCGCGAAAACCCTCCAACCCTGGCAACATCCTTGTAAATCTTTTCTGAACCCTTTCAAGTTTCACAACATATTTCTGATAGGACGGAGACCAGAATTGCACGCAATATTCCAACAGTGGCCTAACCAATGCCCTGTACAGCCGCAACATGACCTCCCAACTCCTGAACTCCATACTCTGATCAATAAAGGAAAGCATACCAAACGCCTTCTTCAGTATCCTATCTACCAGCGACTCCATTTTCAAGGAGCTATGAACCTGCACTCCAAGATCTCTTTGTTCAGCAACACTCCCTAGGACCTTACCATAAGTGTATAAGGCCTGCTAAGATTTGCTTTCCCAAAATGCAGCACCTCACGTGTTGGACTTTGTAGGCTTCTTAATCCTGTCTTCCCACTGCCCTTTGTCACACTATGTGGTTTTGCTTTTGCTTTTATGCTGTTCCTGTCTTTCCTTGTCATTCATGAATCCTCCCTTTAGTATGCTTTTTCTGAGGGATGAATTTTTGCTGTACCTCCCCAATTACTCCCAGAAACTCCTGCCATTGTGGTTCCACTATCTTTCCTGCTAGGTTCCTTTCCCAGAGGTCACCTCCACCCTCATGCCTCTGTAGTTGACTTTATTCAACTGTAATATCATTACATCTGATTCCACCTTCTTCCTCTCAAATTGCAGAGTAAATTCTATTGTTTTGTGGTCACCACCTCCTAAGGGTTCCAAGGGTTCCTTCACCTTAAGTTCCCTTATCTGCCTGATTGCACAATACTAAGTCCAGAATTGTCTGTTCCCCAGTGGGCTCCACCACAAGCTGGTCCAAAAAGTCATCTCGTAGATATTCCACAAATTCCTTTTCTTGTGATCCACTGCACACCTACATATTGAAATCCCCCATGATCACTGTAACTTTGCCTTTCCTACAAATCTTTTCCATCTCCTGGTGTATCTTGTGCCTCAAATCCTGACTACTGTTTGGAGACCTGCACGTAACTCCCATTATGTTTTTTTTACTTTGCGTTTCCTCAACCAAACCACACAGATTCTACATCGTCTGACCCTACTTCGTTTCTTGCTATTAATTTAATTTCATTTCTTATTAATAAGGCAAACCCACCTCTCTCTGCCCACATGCATGTCTTTTCAATATGATGTATATCCTTCGATATTTAGTTCCCAGTCCTGATCTCCTTGTAGCCATGTCTACGTGATGCCCACCACACATCATGCCTGCCAATTTCAATCTGCACCAGATGCCAACTTACCTTGTTTTGTTACTGCATGCGTTCAGATACAGTACCTTCAGTTCTATATTGCTCGTCCCTCTTCCCATTATCATGCATTTATCCAGTGTTTTAGAAGTTTGATTCCTAACCGTTTCCAACCACTGTGTCCTGTTTTGTGTGCTGGAGACTTTAATAACCTCCCCTTTCTTTCCATTTTATTCATTTTGGTATTTGCAGGTCCGTCCAAGGAAAACACATATATCACATACGTTTACATTGTGGAGCTGTAGAATGGTTCCTTTACCTGGGTCTGCTGTGCAGGTGCTAAGCAGGCAGGTTCGTTTCTGCCTTTTTGATGGTCAAAGGGTAAGTCACCTACTCGTTCAGTCCTTCATCGAACCTTTCTAGGCAGAATGTGGTCTATATCACCGAGGCACAAAGTGTTGCCTGTGTAGGCTGCATAGAGGACAACTGGGTTCCACAAGTCAACTGCCAGTAATGGAGTCCAATGAAAGAAGGAAAGACTTCCATTTGTATAATGCCTTTCATAAATGCGAGATAACCCAGTGAGCTTTATTCATTCATGTTCCTTTTTTTAATTTAATCATTGTTGAAATGGAGGAATAGAGCCAAATTCCATAGAGTTTGCACAAATAACTTTGGGAAAAAGGTGAGACAATTTGCCCAAGCAAAGTTCATAGTAGAATATTTATTAGTTAAACATCAGATGAATTCTCTTGTTTTTCACCATAATGATTTCGGTTATGAGACATTGAGTTTAAGTTTCCCTCACAAGATGGTATGTTCATCTATGCACTAAAGTATCAACCTAGAATTTGTATTCAAGTCTGTAGTGGAACTCATTCCCACAACTTGATGGTTTCCAACCTAAGGAATGAAATAAATGATGGGGTTATAGATACTTTGGCTGTAGTTTTTCAAAACTCTTGATTCAGGTATTGTCCCATTGGCTTGGGAATTGACAATTCATTCCAGTATTTAAGATGGGCTGGAAAGATATATAGAAAATCATAGTGTATTATCCATTTGAAGTTGTTATAACCTGGTGTTTGGATCAGATTGAATGCGCACTGGGGAGCCGTGGAAGAGAAAGGAATGAACTGAGTATAAAAAGATAATGAGCATTTATAAATTGTAATCTGTTCATTGTAAGTGAATTTTTTGAAGCATTCACTAGGTCACAAAGTAAGTCACCCTGTGTGACTGACAGTCTGACTGAATGAAATCCTCTGTGCCATTATGACTCTATGGGTGGAACTTCATGCCTTCCTATAGGGAGTATTGAAGTGGGCGAGCAGAGTGCATTTTTCAAGCAAGAGGATGGCGGGTGAGGGCAACAGCACCTTACTACATTTGCCCTGACCTCTGAGGCACAAAGACTTGTGGGCAGCCTTCCTTCACACTTCAAATTGAGACCTTTGAGTGGGACCTCAACCCGTAAACACATGCTTACACCCATTGATAGTTGGGGTACTTATCATGTGGGAAATTCAAAAGGCAAATTCTATCTTAGGTGTTTGTGGCTTTTCAGGCTGGATCTGTAATCCAGTGCCGAGGCATTATGTTCGGTGATAAAGAGGCCTGAAACAGCTTGAGGAAATCTGTTACTTAGATTCATGCCTACTTTTAATACTTTTGCTTAGCTAAATAGTAGGTTACAAAATAGCCCAAATAATTGTCTGTGAAAACATGTACTGGGGGAAGCAAGGGATAGGACAGACCGAAGCAATTCCATGTTGCACACTGTAACTAATACTTATTCATTGTTACCCTGTTTCAGGTTCTCAGCAACATACATACAATCAGAGCAACCTGGCAACCAAAGAATCCCAAAACATGGACTTTTTCTCCAAGGGTAGGTTTACTTCCCACTACTTTTGTTTTAACACAGAGTTGTGGTGTTATGAAGTGCAGTCATAGATTGTGATTAAACAGAGCCTATGTCAGTACTTAAGAATGAATTAAATTGGTGTTTGAAGGAAAGGGAACTGAATTTCCATGGGAAATCTAGAATATAAGTTTTGGGGTATGGAGCCAAATACTTATGGATTGAGATAACAAAGAATTCTTCACTCGGAGAGTTGTGCATCTTTGGAATTTTCTACCCCAGAGGGTTGAGGACCCTCCCTTGTTGAATATGTATAAAATTGGATAGAGAAATTTTGGTGCCCCAGGGAATCAAGGGATACTGGGAAGCCACACGAAAAGTAGAGTTGAAGCCAAAGGTCAACTATGATTGTATTGAATGACACAATAGGCTCCTGTTCCTGTTTATGTTCATAGAAGGAAGCTATTTAGCCCATTCTGTCAGTTGGTGTCAGTGAGAGCACCACAGCTAATTCATTCCTTCCACTACATTCTCCACATACCCCTGCAAACCTTTTCAGACAATCATTCAATTCTGGTTTCAAAGCCTTGATAGAGTCTACAGTGTGATCTAGATCCTAACCACTTGCTGCATAAGAAACATTTCCTGATGTAGGTGCAGATTGTTTTGCTGATATTTTAAATCTGTCTCCTTAGGTACTCTGTAATGGGACTGTTTCTCCATGTCTACTCTATCTAGTTCACTCATGATTTTTAATATTGTTTTGCAGTCTCCCCTGTACCTTTTCTAATGAGGACAGTGTCTGCTTCACTATTCTATTCACAAAACAAAAGTCTCTCATCTCCAAAATTTTTACTGTACCCTCCCCATTGCCTTTGACATGCTTCCTGACAGTCCAGTTGAAATGAAGCCAGTGTTTTATAAAGGTTCATAGTGACTTCTTTACTTTTGTACTCTTGTCTCTAACTAAAACGGCAAGAACTTTATTTTCCGCACTCCCTTGATTCCCTGAGGCACCAAAATTTCTCTTCCCAATCTTATACAAATTCAACGAGGGAGGATCTTCAACCAGGCCTTAATAGCTATTTTCTTAGTTTGTTGGGTCAACTTCATGATGTGTATGCATATATTCCCCAGGCTCTGTTCAGGTTTTGAAAATGTGAAATGCATTTTTGCAGAAGCAACAGTTAGAATCAGTTAACATGTTCACAATGAGTACAATAATAAAGATGTAAGGATATTTAATGACTACAGAATTTAAACAGTCATTACCTAATTCATAAATTTGCAGTAGATCTTAATAAATCGAATAGCTTGGTCCTGTTTTGAATAGTATTTACTCACCATTTAATACAGGATATTTCGATGTATGTTTTTAAACTGGACCATCTATATGTCAGAAATATTACATACATGAATTATTTTGCATTGTTTTTATTCAATCATTTAGAACACAATATTCAACAAAGTAATGAGATAAATATAAAATATTCTACTTTTAATGAAGTGTTATCAGAGAAGAAATGTTAGTTAAGATCATAGTAGATCGTAAGCCCTTATGAATGAAAGAAGGAGGTTGGCAAATTGGCATCTCCAATGTACTCCACTGTTCAGTAAGATCATAGCTGTTGAGCTGCTGGTGATTTCAACTCTAATTTTCCTCCTACAGCCCTTGATTCTCTTGTGGATCACAAGTCTGTCTAACTCAACCTTGAATGAACCAGCCCCCACTTACTCTCTGCAGGAAGAAATTTCAAAAACTAATGACTTTCTGCTGTTAACTGGGAATCCTTTGTTTCTAAACTGTGGACCCTCATGAGAACATTAAAAGAAATGAACAAGTGTAGGCCATTTGGCCCCTCAAATCTGTCCTGTTACAGCTGATCTGTCTCAATTTCAGCTCGTAGCATGGAGGCTCAGTGGTTAGCACTGCTGCCTCATAGCGCCAGGGACCTAGGTTGAATTCCACTCTCAGAGTGACTGTCTTTATGGAGTTTCTATATTCTCCCTTTGTCTGCATGTTTCCTCTGAGTGATTCAGTTTCCTCCCACAGTCCAAAGATGTGCACGTTAGGCAGATTGGCCATGTTAAATTTTCCATTGTGTCCGTGAATGTGCAGGTGATACATGGGAAATGTGGAGTTATGGGGATAGGGTAGGGAGGTGAGTCTGAGTGAGATGCTCTTCAGCGGGTCGGTGAGGACTCACTGGGCTGAATATCCTGCTTCAACATTTTAGTGATTCTATAATTCTTCTTTCATGTCAGTTCCTCATTGTCCTCAACTCCCAGGTGTTTCAAAAATCTATCTACCTATTCTCTTTAAATACCTTCAATGATTTAGCCTCCACAATTCTCTGAGGTAGAGAACTCCAAACATTTACAACCCTCTGGGAACATAAAAACATCAGAAATAGAAGCAGGAGTAGGCTGTCTGGCCCATCGAGCCTGTTCTCCCATTCAGTGAGATCATGGCTGGTCTTTTTGTGGACTCAGCTCCACTTATCTGCCTGCTTACCATTATCCTTAATTTTTTTACTGTTAAAAAATCTAGACGTTCAATGAAGTAGCCTCAACTGTTTCACTGGCCAGGGAATTCCACAGATTCACAACCCTTTGTGTGAAGAAGTTCCTCCTCAACTTAGTCCTAAATTTGCTCCTCTTTATTTTGAGGCTATGCCTCCTAGTTCTAGTTTCATCTGTTAGTGTTAACAGCCTACCTGCTTCTAGCCTATCTATTCCTTTCATAATTTTATATGTTTCGATAAGAACCCCCACATTCTTCTAAATTCCAATGAGTATGTTCCCAGTCCACTCAATCTCTCCTAATAAGCCAACCTTCTCCACTCCGGAATCAACCTAATGAACCTCCTCTGCCCCCACTCCAGTGCCAGTACATTCTTTGTCAAGTAAGTAGACGAAAACTGGACTCAGTACTCCAGGTGTGGCCTCACTAGCACTCCCATAGAGCTGCAGCATAACCTCCCTATTTTAAGCTCCATCTCTCCAGCAATGAAAGACAATATTCCATTTGCCTTCTTATTATCTGCAAACCAACTTTCTGAGACTTATGAACAACGACATGCAGATCCCTCTGCATATCAGCATGCTGCAACTTTTCACCATTTAATTAATAACCCATTTTGCAGTTAATCCTACCAAAATGGAAGACCTCACATTTACCAAGATATGCGCACTGACAACATTCCGGCAATAGTACTCAAGACTTGCGTTCCACAATTTGGCAATTTGTGTTGCAGTTGTACAGAATATTGGTGAGGCTTCAGTTGGAGTATTGTGTTCAGTTTTGGTCACCTTGCTATAGGAAGGATATTATGAAACTGGAAAAAGTGCAGAAGAAATTTACAAGGATGTTGCCATGACTCAACGGCTGAGTTATAGAGAGAGGTTGGTCAAGCTAGGAATTTTTTTTCTTTAGAGCATGGAATACTGAGGGAGGAATCTTATAGAAATGTATAAGAGTATGAGAGGCATGGATAGCTTGAATGCACTCAGTCTTTCTGCCAGGATTGGGGAATCGTGGTCGAGAGGGTATCAGTTTGAGGTTAGAGGGGAAAAAATAAAAGGGAACCTGAGGGCAATGTTTTACACAGACGGTGGTATGTTTATGGAATGAGCTGCCTGCAGAAGTTGTTGAGGCAGGTACATTAGCGACATTTAAAAGGCATTTGGATAAAAACATGGAGAAGAAAGGTTTAGAAGGATATGCACTAAATGCAAGGAAATGGTGGACATTTTGGTCGGCATGGACTAGTTTGGGTCAAAGCACCTATCTCTATGCTGTAGGACTGTATGACTCTAAATAAAGCTGAGAACACTGAATGCTCTACCTAACTATCCCGTCACCTTTAATAATTTGTGAAAATATACATCCAAGTGAAGTCCTTCTGCACCCCCTTTAGAATTGTGCCCTGAGTTTTATATTGTCTTTCAGTATTCTTTTGACCAAAGTGCATCACCTCACACTTCTCTGCCACCTATCCACCCACGTCACTAACTTGTCAATGTCTGTTTAAAGTTCTACACTGACCTCATCTCAGTTTCTAATTCTTCTAAATTTAGTGTCATGTGAGCACCTGTTCACCAATACTATGCTCACCAATATCTAGACTGTTCCGCCAGGCACAGCCAGCTCCTGACCTCATTACAGCCTCCGATTTCTGATGAAGGGCTTATGCCCAAAATGTCAATTCTTCTGCTCCTCGGATGCTGCCTGACCTGCTCTGCTTTTCCAGCACCCCACTCTCGAATCTAATCTCCAGCACCTGCAGTCCTAATTTTCTTCTCCTTGGTTCAAACATAGACAAAAATGCTGAATTCCAGGAGTAAGATGAGAGTGACTTTCTTGGACATCAAGGTTGCATTTAATCAGGTGTAGTGTCAAGGATGATGAAGGGCTTATACCCAAAAGTTAACTCCCCTTCTGCTCCTCAGATGCTGCCTGATCTGTCGTGCTTTTTCAGCGCCACACTTTTTGAATGTGTCATCAAGGAGCCTTGCAAAACTGGAATCATTGGGAATTAGACAATTGAAGTTCTGTCTGGCACAAAGAATGGTTGTGATTGTTGGTGGTCAGTCATTCCAGCTCCAGGACACTTCTGCAGCAACTTCTCGGGGTAGTGTCCCAGACCCAACCATCATCAGCTGCTTCATGAATGATCTTCCCTCCATCATAAGAAAGATAATGCCGTCACTGATGCCGTCGCCATCTTCAGCATGATTTGCAGCAGTTTAAATACCGAAGTAATCCATGTCCAAATGCAGAAAGCCCTATAAAATTTTCGAGACTTTGGCTGAAAAATTACAGTAACATTTAGAGTCATAGAGATGTACATGGAAACAGACCCTTCGGTCCAACTCGTCCATGCTGATCAGCGATCCTAACCTAATTTAATCCCATTTGCCAGCACTTCGCCCATATCGCTCTAAACCCTTCCTGTTCAAATACCCATCCAGATGCCTTTTAAATGCTGTAATTGTACCAACCTCCGGAAGCTCATTCCATACATGCACCACTCTGTGTGAAAACGTTGCCCCTTTGGTCCCTTTTATATCTTTCTCCTCTCACCCTAAACTTATACCCTGTAGTTCTGGACATTGCCACCCCAAGGAAAAGACTTTGCCTATTTATCCTATCCATGCCCCTCATGTTTTAATAAACATCTATAATGTCACCCCTCAGCCTCTGACACTCCAGGGAAAACAGTCCCAGCCTATTCAGCCTCCCCCTATAGGTCAAATCCCCCAACCCTCGCAATTTCCTTATAAATCTTTTCTGAACCCTTTCAAGTTTCACAACATCCTTCCAATAGGAAGAAAACCAGAAAAGCACGCAATATTCCAAAAGTGGCCTAACCAATGTCCTGTACAGCCGCAACATGACCTCCCAACTCCTATAGTCAGTGCTCTGACTAATGAAAGAAAGCATACCAAATGCCTCCTTCACTACCCTATCTGCCTGCGACTGTACTTTCAAGGAACTGTGAACCTACACTGCAAGATCTCTTTGTTCAGCAACACTCTCCAGGACCTTAGCATTAAGTGTATAAATTGTGCTCTGATTTGCCTTTCCAAAATGCAGCACCTCGCATTTATCTAAATTTAAAAACCATCCGCACTCTTCAGCCCATTGGCCTATCTGATCAAGATACCGTTATTCTCTGAGGTAACCTTCTTCGCTGTCCACGAGACCACCAATTTTGGTGACATTTGCAAACTTACTAAGTATACCTCCTATGTTCAGATCCAAATCATTTATATAAATGACGAAAAGCAGTGGACCGAGCACCACTGGTCATAGGCCTCCAGTCTGAAAAGCAACCCTCCACCACCACCTTCTGTCTTCTACCTACGAGCCAATTCTGTATCCAAATAGCTAGTTCTCCCTGTATTCCATGAGATCTAACCTTACTAACTATTCTTCCATGAGGAACCTTGTCGAATGCCTTACTGAATTCTGCATAGATCACACGCTCTGTCCTCATCAGTCCTCTTTGTTCCTGCTTCATGAAACTTAATCGAGTTCTTGAGATATGATTTCCCATGCACAAAGCCATGTTGACTATCCCTAATCAGTCCTTGCCTTTCCAAATACATGTAAACCCTCCAACAACTTTCCCACCACCGACGTCAGACTTCCCGGTCTGTAGTTCCCTGGCTTGTCCTTACCACGCTTCTTAAACAATGGCACCATGTTAGCCAACTTCCAGTCTTCCAGCACCTCACCTGTGACTGTCGATGATACAAATATCTCAGCAAGGGACCCAGCAATCATTTCTCTAGCCTTACCACAGAGGTCTAGGGTACACCTGATCAGGTCTTGGGGATTTATCCACTTTTATGCATTTCAAGACCTCCTCCTCTGTGATATGGACATTTTTCAAGATGTCATCATCTATATACCCACATTTTATGTCTTCCATGTCCTCCACAGATTGCGCAAGACAAATACTAAGCAATGTCCATCACCAATGGAAGGCAATCCGTCTGTTAGCCCTTGACATTCAATGGCAATACCATCTCTGAACCCCTTATCAACATCTTTGGATTAGTATTGACCAGAAATTCCACTGGACTAACCATATAAATACTGTTTGTAAGCTTGCTCGCTAAGCTGGTAGATTTGTTCTCAGACATTTTGTCCTCATGCTAGGTAACATCATCAGTGAGCCTTCAATGAAGTGCTGGTGTTCTGTCCCACTTGCTAATTATTTGTCTTGGTCTATTGTGGTGGGTGATATTACTTCCAGTTCTTTTTCTGGAATCGTAATCCTACC